>NC_056748.1:952621211-952746211 GCF_019279795.1 Protopterus annectens | reverse complement strand
ATCCTGTACCTTGGGTACAGGGTAAAAAGAGCCTAAAGTCTCTAGCCACCACCACTTGTGAACTTGGTTCAGTTTTTTTGTGCTAAGAGGTTGAGAGCTGTGGTGAGAAGTGAGAAATGAATTCACTATTGATAGCCATTAAGTTGCAGTCTTCCTAATTTTCAGGAAGCTGCTGATTTGGCATAGTGGTATGTTGCTCGGACTGTAATGCATAGAGTCCTGGGTTCAAGACTTGCTAGTGAAATGCATGGTGGTAACGTAACATTTTATTCTAGCAACTTTACAAAATTATACAAGCAATGTTTATAATGTGTCCCTGGTTTTTGACCTTTTGTCTCCCCCCCCCAAAAAAATGAAATTGAAAATAAGTGCGAGAAGCTGTGCAAGATACCTATGGCTTACACTACTGTCATTCTATTTATAGTGTGGGTGTGGAAGTAGACCTTTATGACGGAAATGTTCTGAATTGGGTAGTTTTGCCATTATTGGTTCATGCATTTTGTTTCACTGCCTATAGTACGGCTTACTGGAAAAATGTTCAAACAATAAATGTAAAATGTGCTCTGTCTGACAAGTGTGTTGTATTATACAAGGAATATAATTTAATAAAGTCAGGAAGGTGTATCAAAGAAAAGAACACACATATGTCTCTTGTTTTGTGTGCAAGGGGCCAATGATTTGAAAACAGCTCAAAGGTAATCTTTATCCACCACTGGCCAGATGCATTTTCATTGGATGTGGTGTGGGTTTCAATGCTGTTTCAATGAATGTGAGTTTCAAGGGCAGAGAAGTTTTAATGCCAAGTCTATTTTCATCGTGAGACAGTATTGCTTTGTTTACCAGATGTCTATTAGTGTTTGTGCATTGTTGTGCTGTAAAATGTACAAATAAAATCAAAATAATCATTGTAGAAGTAAAGCAGTATGTGCACATTAGTGTTTATGGTAAATGGGGCGAAATAGCCAGGTAATGGGACATTGGAATGGCTGCAGGGGGACTCTGGTGCCATATTTTGGTTGTCTGTTCTTCAGTTTGCGTTTGAAAGTTGGTATCCCACGATTCCATTGGAGTGGGTGGGGTTACGTAATTATGTATGCAAATTAGATTTTTATCAGCGTACAGATTTGTCCCTATTTTTCATGGGCCTTATCCAGATTTTTGATGGTTCCAGGTTGAGAGGTATGCGCATGAGTCTGGATTTGTATAAACCCCCAGGCAGTATTACTTGTTCTGTTTAGCTATGGAGCTTCTGCCATTTCTGTCATGAGCTGCCTGCTGCCTAATATTTTGCTGAGCACTCCTGTGACTTTCCTCAGTTTTTGTTCACTGCTGCCTATTCAGATTGCTGCTGCCATATCATGACTATATAAGCTACTCATATCCTAGAAATGGATGTCTGCAATTTTGTAATAACTTAGTGGTTTACTAAGTCATGTTAGTTGGACTACTGTTTAGGATTTTTTTTTGTATATAGAATTAAGATTACAGCAAGGTGGGACAAACTAATGGACTTTGGGGTATTCTGGAAAATCATGTGAATTTAAAAGCATTGCAGATCATCACCTAATCATTTCTAATTATTCCTGCTTTAACTGAAAAGGGAACATTTTAAACTTGTGACTTGATTCAGTACTGCTGGGAATTAGAGAAGATAGCAAGGCTGAAATTGTCAGATTAGGACTTAACAATGCAGTGATTTACATATTAAGAGTGTGATTTATTTGTACTGGGTATGCAGTGATTTTGAATTGCATGAGGAGAAGAGACTGTATAATTTGCAGTGACTGCTGTGTATGGATGGGCAGGGAACATTGACATGGATGGAAGTACACAGCATGTTAACAACTGGTCTCACCACCTTTCCCAGATAGTGCTTCTACTAGGAACATACAGCAGAGGCATCCAGTATGACAACCACATATAATCTTAATGTAATCAGAGTCCTGTGTGGCAACATCCTCAGTGAACCCCTGTCGTGGCAATGTGTGACTCTTCCATAATACTGCAGGAATACTTTGAATAACAGAATAACCAATACTTACAAAACAAAGGGAAATGCATGAAGTCCAGTTAGAAATGCAACCACTAAGTTTCCAGTATCACCGAGGTCCTTTAATTTAAAAAAAAAATATATATATATATATGTTTGTGATATTGGGGAAAATTGCCATAAGCTCTACAGCTGTTACTCCATTTCATTGGTATCATGTGGTGCAAGCTGGCCTGGCTGCTTCCTAGTTTAGTTACATGCCACTTGTTTGGAGGTGGCCACTGCAGTGGCTGCATGCAATGACAATTGTGTCCCTGCTGATAATAGTGCTGCCACTCTCCTCCCAGACATCCCATGCTCTTAGATAAAAGTATACACACATTCTGCAAGACATTAATGAACTACCTCTCTGAAATTTCTGTTCTCTGGTGAGGTTGATAACCTTTTCAGGTAAATGCTTATGGATGTTAGAGGTTTTCTTTTGAAACAATGTGAAACAGGTGTTTTTGCCATTCTCAGTGGATAACCTATGCTTATTTCTGAGCACAGAAATGTTGCAGTGCCATGGAGATTTTGTTTCTATCCTGATAGAGTTATTTTGTATCAGCCTTCTGTTGCAGAGTAAGCTTAAGTACAGGAGTGAGTAAGGACCGAGTCACCTGACTTGCTTTTGGGAAATTAGTGATGGGTATACTTAGAAAGGTATTATTAAATATTTGCTAACCTCATCAAGAGGTGGAAAAGAAAAGAGATGACTAGTTTAAGTTCTTAAAACATACTGATTCATGCATTTTGGTAATTTTAATCCATACTGTACAGACCACTAATTGATCCATATAGCTGCCTATGTGTGCATGTGAAGATAGATTAGATAGACAGATAGATAGATAGATAGATAGATAGATAGATAGATAGATAGATAGATAGATAGATAGATAGATAACAAAAATAATTTAGGACTTCTCCCTATCAGATACTGGAAACCCAAGATTTCAAAATTTCTACTGCGAGTTAACAAGATGTAGTAGACATACAGGCATGTATACACAACATACAAACACACACACACACACACACACACACACACACACACACACACACACACACACACACACACACACACCCACACACACACCCACACACACACACACACACACACACACACACACACACACACACACACACACACACACACACACACACACACACACACACACACACACACACACACACACACACACACACACACACACACACACACACACACACACTCATACGCATGCACACACACTCACATGCACAAACACACACACACACAGACACACACACACACACACACACACACTCCATCATATGTTTTAGCTACAGGTCCTTAAGCCCTAAATTCAGCACTGCTTACAAGATGCAGATAAAAAAAAAAAAAGGAATTGCCTAAAATATCCATGTACTAAAATTAGTTCTGCACTGTAAAATAAAAATTTGCATTTTTTTCTTTCGTTGCTCTGAAATTCCAAAATGTTCAAATGCTAACTTTGGCACAAAAGAACACTTGAAGAAACTGCACGTTATGCTTCTCAAAACTAACGTCTCATCATTTGTATGTGATAAAATATAAGGAGCAGCTATAGCTGGTTTAACCAACGTTCATCAGAAAGTTCCAAATAGTTCTTACTCATCCATAGATATAATGAATAATGCTGGCACATCACATTTGCAGAAACTAAACATCATATATCTATGGTGTATTTTTGTAGTCCTGAAATATAACACTAAACTGCTTAGATCATTTAGTTTCAAATCTGCAAAAATTGGTATTCATTTTGATCAATAATTGAATTCTAACTGAAAAATGTATGCACTCATTTGATATTCGATATTGCCAACAGAGTTTGTATGCTGGAAAAAGGCATTTGTGAAATATAATGGGCCAGATTCAATAAAGCCTACACTAACTGTACACTATTCTGAGTGAACAGATACAGACCTATCTCACACCTTCCTCCTAATTTTAGTTTTCCTACTAATATTCTTGCAGCTTTAAATACTGACAGGGATTCATAAAGGTTACCACAAAGTGTAGACTACACGTACACTTAGCATAATCTTTCTGAGGGACTAGAAAGCACAAAAAATGTGTTAAGAATTTTATTGAATACATATCTTATACACTTAGTATAACACTTAGTGTAGGCTTTAATGAATCTGGCTCTATGGTTTCTTCATCAGTTATGTGCATTTTGCAGCATTGTTGGTTAGAGGATATCATTTCAACATTCCTAAAAGATGGCTTTCACTGGCTTTAAAATAATAGGAGGATGTTTTCCCTGGCTTTAAAATGATAGAACAATCATGAATTTCCTAAAAAAAACCCTGTCTATAATTATAACAGTCCACTCTCACCTTGTCTGAATAGTAGCTATAAACATTTCACTGACCGTGATTCCATTACCCATAACAATAAAAATAAACTTCCCCAACTATGTCTGTAGCCTTTCACCTTATCTTTACAGCATTTCTGACTCAGATCATGACATTCTTCTTAACCCTATGTGGAACTCTAATACAAGATAAAACAGTCACAAATACCGTTAAGGTGACAGTTAAGATTATGACTAAGTCTTAACATGTCATTACAGGCTATCAGTGGCAATATGCAGGAGTGAGTGAGAGAGGAAACAAAGAATAAGGGGTTTTAGATGTCTGACTGAGATACTTTTCTGGAAATGGCCCCTCATCAGCACCATGGGCTTCAAATACTATCTTAAGAACAGGATGTGAACACATTGCAGGGAAAGGCCTCTGTCAGCATGCAACCCTGAAGTAAAATAGAGTAACTAATAATACACTTTTGTTATCCTAAATGCATTGCCCTTCTAAAAGTAAACAGATGAATAAATAGAGGAGAAAAACCCAACCATTCATATACCTCTGAATTAACGTTTGGCTATCAAACATGCAAATCTAGTCACTTTAGCCTCTGCAGAAGTAAGGTCCAGGTGGTAGAATGCTTGATCCTCACAATTTCCTGAAATAATCTGATCCTTCTGAATGTTGTTCTTTATACTCGCTTTAGACATGTTTAATAGCTATCTGAAAATGAGGTCCTCTGGAAAAGAAAGTGTATTTAAGAGATTTGCCCTCATTTCAGAAAAGTAGAATGTTAAAATAGCCCATACCAGGTGTGGGTAAATACCCAGAAAAGGAGATGTAGAGCTTATTAGGAATTATACCAAATTCTTTGTATTAGCTTAAGTTGCTTCATTTTACCTTGTTCAGACTCTTTGTCTACCTTCTTCCTCAGAGGTTCTAATGTTCTGATTTTCACTGTGATATGACTTGTAGCTTTTTCCCTAAGTGAAAGGCCCAGCATTTACCTACTACTAATAAATTAATAAATTGCCTACAGTATTTGACTGGCTTTCTTCCTGCACTCCAGCAGTTTTGTCTACAATAACTCCTACTTCGATGCAGACAGCAAATATTTCTGCTCAGTTTTACAAACCTGCTCTAGACAATATATATTATATATGAACATAGGATTTCAGAGAGCATCTAATTCAGGGAAAGCCCTAGAAAGTGCCTAGGAGCCTATGTAGCATGTTAATCACTTTGAATCTAGATTCACCAATTGCTTCTAAGAACAACTGCTACTGAATTAACTGGACTGAGTTTTTCTGTAGAACTAGGATCTGGGGACTTTTGTATATTTTGAAAAGTATGCTGTAAAAAATTGTGTGAAATATTCTTCAGTCAGGTATGCTTGAGAATCGACAATTCTGTTTGTAAGGAAATAATTGCAAAGAAAAAAATGATAACAATAAAAATGCTAATATGATGTTATCTTCCTTTAAACTATAATTTGCAAATGTAGTAAGACAGCAATACAAGACAATATATCTGTCAGAAACTGCTCTAGTCATACTGTGTCCCCACTATGTGGACACACACTGTTCTGACACAGTATAAAGCAAAAGAGTTTTATAGCAAGAGATTCATCTGCTGCCAGACCTAGGATTATCAGTAGTCGTACTTTTAATACACCTCAGGGATGTTATCCCCTTCTAGACAGTTTTCACTACACTGACTTCTTTATCCATCAAAAGCTTCTTTCAACTAAAATGGGCAGTGGGATATACCCCCCATGACTCAAAATTATCCTTCCAGTCATTTTTCTCTTAAACTATTTTCCAACCAGTTCAATGTTCTTCAGTGGTCTTTTGGGAATATACTTGCATTTTTTTGTGAGGAAAATTACCATAAAATTCTCCTCTGTGGCTTTCACACTATTTATCTAACTGAATACTGTGTTTACATTAGATTTTATTGCACTATTCCAGCTCTGTTGGTTTGCGATGAAGTCTGCTTACCAATGGATATTTAATGCAACTCTAACCTTTAACTCAACCCGTTTTTTCCCAACAGCCAAGCCACAGTTTCCTCCAAACAGATCCTTTGTTCTACATAACATAATTGTTTTTCTTCTACTAAACAGTATTACAGTTCGTGGACACTAATATCTCACACTGCAAAAAATCAACACCCAGTGTGTTCATTTTTTAATATCACTTATTCTCAATCATTGCACTATATGCACAGATAGTGTACAATATAACAAACCAGTTTATACTCAGAAGCAGATGGCAGACCACGTAAAATAATGAATTTTTATTACATCCAAACTGCAAAATATACTGCCTTTAACAGCAGGTATGGATTAGATGTCTGAAAAGACATACCCCCAGATTCTCAAAAGCTTGCACAGCGTGCAAGATCGGTGCAGGAGCTCAAGCAGGCAATATGTCTGCCGTGCGATCCAGGAACAGCCTGCAGGGGTGTGCACGAGCGTTCCTGCACTAATCCTGCATGGACGAAGCCCTTGTATTCAAATCACCCCATTTGCAGGAGAAATCTATGCAAATGAGGTGGTTTTGCAATCCAGGAAGCTTGCAACCATCTGTGCAGGACTAGTGCTTTCTGCAGAAATGTACTTGGTTAGTAACCAAGTACATTTCTGCAAAATGCAAAATGGAGCTGTGACAGCTCCAAACAAAGGTTGCATATCATGTAGTAAGCATGCCAATGGCCAAGTCTAAGGCCACTGGCATTGCAAACATTAAAAAAAAATACGAAAATCAACTTTTATTTTTTTAGCCGATCTCGGCTGTTTAAACATAGGGCAGTGGTGCGCAAATGGGATCGGGGGGAAAATAACAAAATAACCTAAATTAAGCATTCTAACTAAAATCAGTATTCTGCCATGCAAGTCAATGGCAGGCAGAAGACAACATGGCCAGTGAGTAGTGGTTGCTAAGGGGTCAGGGGCTCAGTGTGAGTCATGTAACTATGCATTAGCAGGCAATCCTATGCAAATGAGGGGAAGGATAGTGAATCCCAGTTTTACCCAGCATGTGAACCAGGTTCCAACAGTGTAAGAGTATGAATAGCTTGGTGCAAGCCTAGGAGTTAGGTGACATCATGGGGGATGTGTCAGGCATACTGTAAGTGGATTGGAGCCCTGAGGCTCAGGTTTGCTCTTAGGGGTGTGTGTCCAAACCTGCCTAGCACTCTTTACAAAGCCTAAGCGGGTGTGTGCGCCGCGCACCAGGTTTTACAGGAAGGAAAAAAGACGTTAAACCAGGAAATAGCAGCACTGCACATTTGAGCACTGTGTTTGTGTGGCGCGCACCTGGGCTTAAACAGGAAGGCAATGGGAAGGGAAAACAGCAGTAGGAAGGTAATCAAGGAGAACTAGCTTAGCTGGCAGGTGAAATGTATCAGAATCAGCCAATTACACAGGCAGCAGACCAGCCCAGCCCAGCACACTACTATAAACTATGCAAACAACTTCCCCTCTGGTTTTTCCCACACTCTACACCACCAGTGTATACAAGCAGGGAAATTTTAACAAACAAACCTACAAAATGAGAAGGGCTGAAGCAGGCAACATAGAACAACATGTGCAAGAGGCTGAGGGTGGTGAGGATGTGAATGCTGCCAATCAACCCACAGTGAGGAGATGGAGAAGAGTGTACAGACCCAGGGTAATCTACCAGGGGCTACATGAGCTGGAGAAAGTGGAGCACTATAGAGTGGACAGAGACCTTCTACAGCAAATTGTTGAGCTGTGCCGGCCACACCTGCCACACCAAAATGACCGAGGGGAACCCATTCCAGTCGATACCAAGGCATGTTTAGGCCTAGGAATACTAGCCACAGGTACCTCCCAAAGCACAACTGGGGATATCATGGGGATCTCACAGGCATCAGCATCCAGAGTATTCTACCAGTTCCTGGATGCCATGTCAGCACATCCAGAGTATTCTACCAGTTCCTGGATGCCATGTCAGCACATCCAGAGTATTCTACCAGTTCCTGGATGCCATGTCAGCACATCCAGAGTATTCTACCAGTTCCTGGATGCCATGTCAGCACATCCAGAGTATTCTACCAGTTCCTGGATGCCATGTCAGCACATCCAGAGTATTCTACCAGTTCCTGGATGCCATGGCAACACATGCCAGTCAGCACGTATAATTCCTCAACACACGTGAGGTGTTGACCTGCAATATGTGTCTCTTCCACCAAATAGCAGACTACCCTGGGGTAGTGGGTGCTATAGACTGCACGCACTTATGCATCAAAGCACCACACGGTGAGCAGGGCATGGCCTACATCAACCACGGGGCATCCCCTCCATCAACTGCCAGGTCATCTGTGATGCCCAGGGCATTATAATGAATGCGTGTGCTGGCTGCACTAGAAGCTATGACGATTCCTACATATGGCATCTGACACAGCTGTACCAGAGATTTGCCAATGAGGCTATCCCCTACGGCCACCTAGTGGTGGATGCTGGTTACACACTGGAGTCGTGGCTGATGACACCCACCAGAAATGCACACACACTTGAACAAGAATGCCATAATGAGGTACACACACAGACCAGACTTATGAAAGAGCATGTGTTTGGGATGCTCAGGTCACAGTTCCAGTGTCTGGGCAAATCCAGTAGAGCCTTGCAGTACTCACCAGCTACATGTACCCAAATTGGTATGGTATGTGCCATGCTACCAATATGATCATGTGGAAACAGCTGCAGCAGGAAGAGCATGGGGCAGGGCCACACAGCCCCCCACCAATGACAAGGCCTGCACAGACACAGAGTGACTCGGAGGAGGAACAACCTGAGCCTGCCCCAGTAGGCAGATGGAGGTGTGCCCAGTATGCTGAGGCTGAGGCAAAGAGACAACACGTAGCACATACACTGACAAAGTAGGGAACCAGGGAATGACACCTCTCTCGGACTTGCACATACAGTAAAAGGGATGCCAAACATGACACTACCTGTGTTTAACCATGTATAGGGAGTGTACTATGTGCATTCAACATAGGCAGCCCTCCAGCACCATCTGCAAGTCTGACACACCCTCAAGGTAAATCAATCAACCTACCAATTTCCAAATGGAGTAGAATGTGTTGTTACCTGTATTTATGGTATGGATGTGAGCATACAAGGGAATAGGGTGGCTGAATGTTATGGCAGCAGACAGTAGACACCCACAGTGGCACCTTGACATCTGTAACACATACTGAAGTCACCATAGTAGCCAGTATTACACAGGGTGACAAAATCCACTGCAGGAAATTTGCTGAGCGACATGTGTGTCCATATGATCCACACATGCCAGTCAGGGCAGTTCATATACCCAACAACAGTCTCAGCCAGCAGGACAGGTGTAGACAAACCCAAACAGTGCCTGTGCTATGGCCCCTGAATGATGGCTATGGTTAACCTCCCCCCCAGGCCTACACAGACAGACTACAGCAGGTCAGGCAGTGGAATGTTAGTTCTGAAGGGTAGGAAGTCAGACACTAATATGTAAAGCATCCAAAGCTATGATCTGTTGTACACTGGTATGCCTCTAGTCAGCATGATAGTTAGCAATACAGAATGAAATGGAGTACCTGACATACCAGTACAGTCATAGCAAATGTGTGCAAGTTTCACGTGTGCCCCCCACATCCCACATAGTAATGTAATAACAGTCAGGTTTGCCCCCCCACTCCTGTGTAAAAATGTAGACATAGGCAGGTGTGCCACCCCCCATCCTACATAGTAATGTAATAACAGTCAGGTGTGCCCCCCCATCCTGTGTAGAAATGTAGAAATAGTGAGGTGAGCCCCCCTCACCCTATGTAGTAATGTAATAACAGTCAGGTGTCCCCCCCCCAACCCTGTGTAGAAATGTAGAAATAGACAGGTGTGCCACCCTATGTAGTAATGTAAGAACAGTCAGGTGTGTCTCCCCATCCTGTGTAGAAATGTAGAAATAGTCAGGTGAGCCCCCCCCACCCTACGTAGTAATGTAATAACAGTCAGGTGTGTCCCCACAACCCTGTGTAGAAATGTAGAAATAGACAGGTGTGCCCCCCCATCCTATGCAGAAATGTAAGAACAGTCAATGCCAAATGCTTGATGGATACCCTGCAGAAACAGCATGCCACCTGTCAGTGTACAACACAAAGGTCAGCACTGCAGTACTAACTACCTGGACTCAATCCACACATTAAATACAGATGGGCATACTGGGCATGCTTACACACTTAAAGAAATGAAGGCAATGTCAGTCAACAACATACTGAAAGGTCATAGTGGGCATGCTCACACACTTAAATACATAAAGGCCATGTCTGCAAACACCAGTGGACCAGACATATCTGGCAGTTGCAGTTGTTAGTGCAGACACTCGTCAGTATGCACCACTCATGCCTTGCACACACAGTAGATAGGAATACAGACATATATTTAAGGATAACACACTATAGTAAGCCAAAGGTAGATGTACATAGATGTGTGGAAGAGGGTGACTGTGACATGTAGCTATCCAGGCCTGTCCCACCCAGCATACAGCCAAAGCACCCCAACCACATGAGGGTCAGATGTCACTCACTGCAGATACTAGCCACCAGTATCTGGCAGCATTACAGACTATGTGGTGCATGTGCCAGCTGTGCAACATCGCTGTACAAGGAAGTAGTCATCTAGCAGCTGTATGCATGTACCTGTGAAATATGACCCTATGTGTGCCCATATGTGGCATGTCAACCTCTAGATGAATGGGTTATGGCCCATGCACACACACTGCCCTCCCCATAGCCCTGCTATGACAAGCCTGCTGAGGTCATCCACTGTGAAATACACCTTTGGGAAAATTGTAGTCCAGTAATTTCTGTGGTGTGTCCCATAACTTTGTACTGCTGTAGTGTGATAAAATGGTTAGGGATGAGTTCAAATCCCAGACATGGCAAGTGTGTGTGTGTGTGTGTGTGTGTGTGTGTGTGTGTGTGTGTGTGTGTGTGTGTGTGTGTGTGTGTGTGTGTGTGTGTGTGTGTGTGTGTGTGTGTGTGTGTGTGTGTGTATCTGTCTGTGTAGACAGCAATGCTTTTTAGGGTAGTGATACTCCTTACAATTCGAATGCTCAACTTTGGCAAGACTGCTGATATCATCCACCTAGAAATACACCTCTGGGAAAGTCATAGCTCTGTAATCTCTGCAGCGTGTCCTGTAACTCCATACTGCTGTACAGTGATAAATTTGTTAGGTAGCTGTTCTAATCCCACACTTAGCAAGTGTGTGTCTGTCTGTGTAGAGAGCAATGCTTTTTAGGGTAGTCACACTCCCTACAATTCAAATGCTCAACTTTGGCAAGGCTGCTGATGTCATCCACCTAGAAATATACCTCTGGAAGGTTGTAGCCCAGTAATCTCTGTAGCGTGTTCTGTAACTGCTGTAGCATGATAAACTGGTTATGTAGCTGTTCTACTCCCACACTTGGCAAGTGCGTGTGTGTGTGTCTCTGTATGTAGAGAGCAATGGTTTTTAGGGTAGTCACACTCCCTACAATTTAAATGCTCAACTTTGGCAAGGCTGCTGATGTCATCCATCTAGAAATACACCTCTGGGAAGGTTGTAGTTCAGTAATATCTGTAGCGTGTCTTGTAACTGTATACTGCTGTAGTGTAATATAGAACTCTGGTAGAGTTTTAGTCCCACCCATGGCAGTTGTGTGCGTTTCAATGTCTGTGTAGGGAGAAATATATATTTAGGCTAGTCACACTCAGTACATTTCAAATGCCCTACTTTGGCAATCCTGCTGATGTCATTCATTGTGAAATATACCTTTGGGGAATGAGTTTTCCAGTAATCCCTGTGGTGTGTCTTGTAACAGCTCCATGCTGTAGTGTGATATTGACATCTGCTAGGGGTTCTATACCCACACATGTTGGTTGTGGATGTTTTGTGTGTGTGTCACTATCTGTGTAGGGGAGGAATGCATTTTAGCCTAGTCACACTCACTACAATTTGAATGTCCTACTTTTCCAATCCTGCTGATGTCATCCACTGTGATATACACCTTTGGGGAAAAAGCATTCCTGCAACCTCCGTGGCGTGTGCTATAACTTTGTAGTGCTGTAATGTAATAAACTACTTAGGAAGGGGTTCTACTCCCAAACATGACTGGTGTGTGTGTGTGTGTTAGTAACTTGTATCCTGTGAGTGTGTGACACTTGGGCCCAATGTAAAGCAGGTTTTGCAAATTTCTTATATGGTGCCCCTAGTATACATCACAATGTCCACTGTACAGGGATAACAGATGTGAAATAGCTGAGAGGCTGGGGTGTAAATCCATACCCATACATGACATCAAGGCCAGACAATCACAGTTAGCAACCCCAGTATTACACAGAGCACACTCTCAACCCATGTATCATACACACACATGGGTTCATAGGTTCATAGGTAGATACTAGGCTATCTGCCCTAGGGCATTTATAAGCCTAGCCAGAGTGTATTTGGCTTCCGCCTCCCTATTAGATTAGCCTACTGTGCCTCTGTAAAGTAGGTCACAGAAGGTACCCTTTTAAGATTAGTTTACTGTGCGTCTGTCTAGCAGGGACACAGGAGAGATCCCAGGGGTGAATTTGCGATTTCCCATCCACGCGTCCAAATTTCGCTTGAAGAGGATCAGCGAGGGGCTATGTCTAACATGAATTGGGATTCTATTCCAGAGTGAGGGGAGGCTCTGGGAAATGAATCTGTCCATCCAGCATGTCCTATTTATTTTTGTGCTGAGGTTTAGGTCCCTGAGCGTAGCACTAAGGGACTTGAATTTGGTGAGGTGGAGCATGTCCATTAATTCTGGGTTTGACATGGCTTTGTACGTCAGGCATAGATCGCCTCTGAGTAGGCGGTAAGCAACTGAGTAGAGCTGGAGTTTCTTTAGTTGAGCTGCATAGGACATCTGTTTGTAGCCCATGATCCTCTTGGTGATGTACTTTTGGGGTCTCTCCAGTTGCTGCAGGTGTCAGGTAAGGTACATCCCAAAAGGGGCATTGTATTAAATTATGGGCCTGATGAGTGATGAGTAGAGGGGCACAATGACCTCTCTTGATCTAGATGCGAACCCTTTCATTTTAAGGTGAGCTATATAGAAGGTCTTCCTAACCACTTTGGCAATGTGATTATCAAAGGAGAGATTACTATCTACGTTGGTCCCCAAATCTCTAATTACTTCTTCCATACTTAATGGATTACCGCCTATGTGGTAATTTGTGGGCACCTTGTTTTTCCCAAAGGGGATGACTATGCACTTTTTAGCATTTAGCTTGAGGCTGTGGTTCTGGCACCAAGCATCCGTCTCTGTGAGACCCTTTTGAAGGATGCTTGTGTCAGCTGGAGATTCGATTATGGCCCCCAGCTTGCAGTCATCTGCAAACTTTGTCAGCCATAATCCTCCCATGTTAGCCTGAACCTCAGAGAAGTATATACCAAACAAGAGAGGTCTCAGAACTGAGCTCTGTGGGACGCCACTTGTAACTGGTTTGGATTCGGACATGGCACCTGCGATTCTGATCATGTGGGTTCTATCTCTGAGCCAGTTTGCAACCCATCTTGTAATATAGGGGTTGATATTTAAGCTGGTAAGCTTATTTTATGAGGCCCGAGTGGGGTATTGTGTCGAAGGCTTTTGTGAGGTCCAGGTAGGCTGTGTGGACTACCTTGCCCTCATCTATGGCTTTGGTAACTGTTTCAAAGAAATCAACTAGGTTTAATAGGCAAGATCTGCCCTTAACAAAGCAGAATTTGGTAGGGTCCAGTGTCTGGAGGCTCCCAATGTCTTTGTTTATGAGTTCCATGATAATACGCTCCATAGCTTTACAGACCAGACTAGTCAGGCTTATGGGGCGATAGTTTCCGGGGTCCATTGTGGCACCACCTTTGTGGAGTGGGACCACTGTAGCTGTACGCCATTCTTTCGGTATATATCCTGTAGTAAGGCTAAGTTTGAACAGTGACTTAATGTGAGGGTTCAGTTCTTCTTGGAGCTCATGTAAGACACAGCCTGGGACACCGTCCAGTCCCATAGATGCTGTGTTTTTCACTTTGGAGAGTGCAGCTTTCACCTGTGCATCTGTGATGTCAGGGAGGTTACATTCAGTTGGGATAGGTGTTTGCTCCTTTGGGGGGGAAGGGGGGGAGAAGTTTGCGCTGAATCTTTCTGCCAGGATGTTGGCTATGTCTGTAGGTTCAGTATATTTTGTACCATTATGCAACAATTCAGAGCATATCTGGGAGTTTCTGCCCATGTTTCTGACATAACTAAAGAAAGCCTTGTGATTATCTTTAGTGTCTAGGGCAATTTTTCTTTCGAAACTGGCCTTTGATGATTTTATGAGGGATCGAAGTTTCTTGCTAATACTGATCAGAGATGCCTTCCCTTTTTGGGAATTTGCTCTGTCATGTAGTAGCTTCCTCCTTCTGTTGTATAGCTTAATTATGGCTGGGGTCCACCAGACCGGTCTCCTGTTTTTGGAGGAGTGAGTCTTGGTTTTATTTGGGATAGCACGATCCATGCATTCCTGCAGGTGCTCATAGAATGCATTTGTAAAGGATTATGCGGATTGGGCTGTATTATCCTCTGGCCCAGGGGCTTTGAAGGATTCCACCTCAGTCTTGAGAAGTGCAAAGTTGGCTTGCCTAGGCAACAGCCAATATGTGGGTAATACACTGCATATTGGCCACTGATAGTAACTATGGAGTGATTGCAGTGGGCTACAGAGGGCATGGCACCCTGTCCATCTGTCCAATAGGCACGTACATGCAGACAGTGCACCTACCCCATGTTCCCCACTGAACACCTGTAGTGCCATCACATGTGACCCACAAAGGACATACCATGCCTGAAAACATGCCCTGTATGGACAGATGCCACTAACATCAGGGAATACCATTAGCATGCTATCAATGTAGGTGCAGGGTAAACCTGCTGTCAATTACCAGTTCCCGCCACAGGTGGCCAAGACTGGCACATCTGATGGTAATCTGTGTACACAACATGGGCCAGACACCCCAGGTACAGTTCCACATGTCACTGTACATGCATGTGGGAGGTGTGAACATCCCAGACACCATCCATGTCATGCACTAAGAAACACATACATGGCAAGCGATGCACAGCATTGGCCACACACAATAGTCACCCAGGTGACTGAAAGGGGGATACAATACCCATCTGTGTGGGTAAATGCAGAAACTACAGCCTTGAGCCACAATGCTGACCATTGTCATTTGGCCTGATGCCAAGGTATAGCATCAACTGGCCTTGTATAGCCCTCTGACAAAGTCGACCACCATACACCCATGCAGAAATGCACCCATACATGTCAGTACTGGCACCCTGTGTGTTTGTGTGTGTCTTGTATGATGTATATGATCACATCCATACTCACTACAACCCCCACTGGCATACTGAAGCATGCTGTCTGATGTCAGACACCTCTCTATACCTTTTGCCCATATCACCTCTGTATGACCCCTGTGGTGCATGTGATACCTGCACAGTAATGTGTTGTGGCAATCTCACTAGTGATGGGTTGTATTCCTGGCCCTGCCAAGTGTGTCAATGTGTGTGCGTCCCTGTGAGAATGTGGCTGTGTTGACCCTGGCACCTGTTCATGTGGACAGGCACATGTACTACACCTACCACATAGCTACCATATCCCTGTTGCAGATGTCGCTCACCATCACATATACATTCTGAGGGGTCCACAACATATAACCTATGTGGCACATCAAATAACTGCATAGAAATGTAATAGCACTACATAGTCATCAGGGGTTTGATACCCTGTGCTGGTAGGTGTGTGACACAAACATGCTTAAGTTTTACTCTCCCACCCCTCCTTGAATTGTCATTGCCTCTGTCTGCCTCTCTCACTCCCTCTCTGGTGGATGTGGAGAAATACGCCTGCTTTGCTTAGGCAGCAGCATGTGTATTTTAAGTGATGCTCATGATCAGCTGATGACTCCTGCATGAATTACAGCCCTCCCCTAGCTGATTGCATGTGGAACAGCTGTGGTAGCATTCCCATAGCCAATTGCATGGAAACACACTCCAATATCTAGGAATATCATGTTGGTTTTGGCCCTTTTCAGTCACTGTGAGCAGGAACTAGATCTGTTGTTTGGCAAACAGCCACTAAGATGGATTGGGGATTTACCTCTAACAACATACAATGTGGAAACAGGGCAACACACAGGAGGGGGATGTGCTTGACCTGACTACAGACTGTAAGTGCTGCTATACTGCATTTGGAGTAATGTTGCTTTAACAGTGTGTGTGTGTGTGTGTGTGTGTGTGTGTGTGTGTGTGTGTGTGTGTGTGTGTGTGTGTGGATATGGCTGTCCTACATGTTTTAATACCTGCCATGTCAGTTCTATGTTAATGAGGAATCCCCATCTGTAGGGTCATCTGCAAACTGGGCAGTGTGTTGTGCCGTTGGTTTCATGTGTTACCCGCAGAGCATCTATCTGTGAACTGCAGAAGGTAGTGTGAGGATTGCAGTCTGTAGATGGTGAAAGCCGTGATAGTTACTCACTTCATATCCGTCATAGTACATATGTTTCAACAAACCCTGTTACAATAGTAAATGTATGAAGTTATCACAGCAACATGTCAATATTGGCCCTGTGTATGTGCTTTCAGCCACAACTCTGCCAACCTTTGTATATATGTTGTGCATTACGAGGTGCATATGTGCTGTATACTATCATTAGTGTCATAATATCTGATAACAAGCCACTGAGATATCAGACTGCTACACATGTTATGTACAGTAGGGGTTATATTTGATGATATAACCTGGACATTCTGTGGTTGTTTGTACAGTACTGAGGTCTGTGTACTTATGGTGAATGTCGACATTGTGTGTATTGTTAATATGTACTTTAGCCTGTGTACAGACTTTGGTAGATGTCATTGTTCTAGGTCCCGTCCTATCTGATGTTACATGCTGCTCCACTGTATGTTACTGTATTGGCTTACATGTTTGTAGGGCCATACACACACATGTCCCATACCACAGACAGCCATCAGACCAAAC
The DNA here is from genome assembly GCF_019279795.1 of Protopterus annectens. NCBI lineage: Eukaryota > Metazoa > Chordata > Ceratodontiformes > Protopteridae > Protopterus > Protopterus annectens. The sequence continues at coordinate 952,728,777 of NC_056748.1, read as the reverse complement.
CATGTAGCAGCCCAGTATATGTAGAGTTAGTCTGTGAGTGGCACATATGAAGATGGTGTTGAACAGATAGTCCATATACTGTAATATTATGCTAGCTTACCATATGTGGCTGTGTTCTCATTGGTTGTGGTTATGCACTTTCACACAGGTTTATCTTACCCTGTGCTGTGACATGCTTGTAGAGCCTGCTATATATATGCAGGTACATGTGCATTCCCAATAGGAGATGTAGGCCTTTGTGGAGCCAGTCTGCCTGTAGCCTGCACAGTACATTGTTACATGCCTAGCAGCTTAGTGTACTTATCCAGTGAGATGTCATGTGCAGATATTTGCCAGATGTACTGCTGCCAGGCCTTCCTTAACAGTCATTTATGTCAGACAGAGCAGTGGGATGCTGTACCGATGTATGTCAATATCTAGTAGGTAGTATGTGGCCATGGCACCCCTGTACCAGCAATTATTTTGTGTCAGGCCAGACAGGGGTGTGTGAATGCATAACCTATGGTGGCATATGTATACCAGTCATTATGTGTTATACCCATCTACATGGCTGTTAACATGCTTATTGTCAGGCATGGTACACATGTTTTGCACTAAGGGGTTCGGTGTATACCTCTGGACTGTACAGAGTGTGTCCGAATGTCTAAATATATTGGCCAATATCTCTGCTGCAGTCCACAGGGGCATTATGTGCTAGCAGGGGTACTTTACTATGATGTCCTTAGGATGTCTGTCAGTAGCCAATGGCACACATGTGAAAAGCAGATGTGACCTCCCACAGACACCATGTCTGTGAAGACAATCCCAATTACAGTAACAACAGTCTACTAATATACCTGCTATACATACCTGACATCCCCTTGCACTATGAAGTTGAGACTATAGGGTCTGGGGTTGGGCTACACTCCATGTCAAGGACATATGGTGAAAATGTATACACATATAACTATCCAGATATCTATATATATGATTACACATATACATATCGACATATATAGATGGGTATGTATATGTACATAGACATACATATACACACACAGATATATACATATACAGATAGTGATACATATGCACATATACGTATGGATATCTACAGATATATTGACAGTAGTAGGTATATCAGAATAGATATGTATGCACTTATAGTTATATATATATATATATATATATATATATATATATATATATATATATATATATATATATATATACCAACATAACTAGGCATATCTGTACACATAGGATGTGCACACATATATAGCTATATACACATATATTTATATGTACATATACGTATACCTATATACACATATGTATATATACATATGTGTGTGTGTATATATATATATATATATATATATATATATATATATATATATATATATATATATATATATATGTATGTATACATATGTATATACGCAGAGATGTACACATGGCCATACATATGTAGCACTATACAGATGTGTATACAGACATATGTATGAGTATACATGTGTATGTACATGTAGACATATATATTTATATATATATATATATATATATATATATATATATATATATATATATATATGTATATATATATATATATATATATATATATATATATATATATATATATATATATATATATACCTATGATATGTATGCAGCCATATTCCTGTCATGAGTAAATGTCACGTTTGCGTATACCCTCCCACATGTATCTCACCGTATGTATCTGCTATGTGTACATTATGATAAAACAACATATGTGATGCAACAGTCATATTATTAACAAGGACTACACAATTCAGGAAGTAAAGGCAATTGTTCAATACTACTCAATATGTGTATTGACAGCTATATTGGTAAAACAACAGTTGTCTCCACAGTGGTCATGGCATAGTGGTTAAGTGTTGTGACTTCAGTGTAAAGGGTCCTGGGTTCAAGGGCTGTTCATTACGTTGATGGGCAGAACAAGGACTGTCGGATACAGAGTGGTTAAAGCAGTTTTGAGCAGCTTTAAGCACATTTGCGCAGGTTTGCGAGAAGCTAAGTGGTGCTAAGCTATGGGTAAACATACGGTGACTTACACAGTGTAGGCAGCGCTTATCAGTGTGCAAATCAGCTTAGCTGTTATATTGCAGCAATGTTGATACTTGACAAGCATAACTTAGCCCTGGTAACCAGGACACACAACCCAGTCTGATAACCTGTAATAAGTGTATGTAATGCCATGTACAATACATGCACCTATGTGCTGTCATTACAGTAGCAAGGGGTGTGAGTGTCATGTGTGGGACACAGACATATATGAGGCCTGTACAGCACTGTTATCCATGTGAATGTGTCACATACAGGTGTAGTAACCCAGGGTACGTGCTGTCACACTGGCATGTAGTGCATCATGGCAGTACTACTGTTGACAGTGCTAACCCAGGCAAGAGCAGAGTGCTTAATGTAGTACTGACAACAGGCACACCTGCGAGCATGGCTGGACACTGATGACTCCCTGTTGTATCCCTGGTGTGTGAGCTGTGTCACAGTTATACCCCTTACTGGTTTGTCAATGCACTCATGCTACTGCATAGCTACCTGCCAAGCTGATGACTGTTAGTCCCTGTACAGATGTGCAGATGGCAGGTATCCAACTGGGATATGTACAGGCAACCTACGCTTGATTGACACCCTACTATGCATGTGGCATGTGCATGAGATGCATATCCCTGTAGTACCAATGTTGGGGTATACTATGGGTTGTATCGCAGTTGGCATGAGTGTCATCATGGGTTTCAGGGAGTACAATATCCAGTGGGGGATGTGGGTGCTGTGTACACTATTACACCAAGGTACACAAAGAATATGTGCCATGTACCACGTTATGGTTACCATTATCACCATCAATCATACAGGTAACTGTTACCACAATCCAAGCCAGTTATGCATGTGATGTGTGCAGCCTACCTGTAACACATTGGAGACACGGTCAAGGTAGTTAGCAACGATAGGCCCTGGTATCTCAGATGTGTGTCTGGCTGTTATGTGTCTGTAAATGTGTATATGATGGTATGCCACACTATGCATCATCCAAATACAGCCATTACATCCCCCATTACCATACTGTACATTCAAGGGGATGTTCTGCATGTACCATGTAACTTGGGACACACCTCACCCTATATGCTGTGTGGTGTGTGCAATGTAAGCCACACACATCAGTATCATGACATTGCTAGGTAGGGGTCTAATCCCAGTGTTGGCAAGTAACAATGTGTGTGCATGTGGATGGGTCTACATCAAGTTGCAGGGTATACACACCTCCACGGGCCAACTGTCTATGTGGCACAGGCAATAACCGGTATAGTAACCAGTGAAATGTGTTTGACTGTACCCCAGATATGTTACTGCCATGGTGTCAGCACAGTGACATACCCCGTTGAGCAATATGACTGCAGACCATCCTTGTGCTGACACATGTACACCTACAACACACATGGATAACATTTTAGAGACCACAATCAACCAGTGTTACTAACAGCTATAAGGCATCATTGCTGGATGGCTACACTATCTGCCAAATATGCCTCACACTTTACTCCCTACAACATGTTGCACTGCAGGACTGTGGTACACTGTTCTACCATCACCATGTACATCAGAACCATATCAGTCTGTCCCTGCATCAATGGTATGGATGACAGGGATGAGGCACAGGTATCATCATATGCACAGGGTGTGGTGTTGGTTTGCCAGAGGTCAAGGGTGGGCCATATATTTCACACCATGTGTGTGGGTGAGAGGTGTACTCTGGGGAGCTGGCTGAGGTGATGTGGTGTGTGTAAGTATGGAGTTGCCTTAGGTGTGTTTGCATAGTGTGTGGGTATGCATGCACACAGTTCTGCCATGTGGCTGTCCTACACAGGTGTTTATGGACAGCTGCAGACTATACCTGGCAGGGTGTGCAGTTCACTGCCTCTGGCCACAGACATGTGATCTGTGCCTGCCAAGGCTTCTGTGGGCATGTCCAGGTACAGGCGTTGATGTGCTACTCTCACATGTTGATGACATTTGTCTGCTGGTACCAGGTCCCTTCTGGGACTTGCCAGGAACATGTGCATGTGGCCTGCTGTGGTTTGGTGTGGACAATACACCCCCCACACTGCCAGGGCTGCTATTGCCACTGTGGGAGCCCCTTGGTGTCCTAGCATGTCCACATTGACTGCCAGCTGTTGGTGTTTCTGACCCATATCCATTCAGGCATCACCGCATCCTCACTACACATTGAAGCATGGACACACCACAGCCAATCAGGGCCATCACCTCATGATGCCATCTATCTGCTTGCTCAGTAGAAGCACAGATGGCATCTGACAGTTCACAGGGGTTGTTGCTTACAGATGCAAGAGCAGGTCTCTGCAGCCTAAGGCCCTGTCTGCTGTAACACTCAATACATGCCTGCGCCACCATTACAGCCTGAAACATGCTTCTGCTGGTAGCAACTATGTCGCCTCTGCCAGGGGCATGAGGTCCAGCAGCACTACCATGAGCACCCTGGGACATCTGCCTATGTGGCAGCCTGCCGGACATCCGGCTATGCCTGCTGCAACCGGACACAATAGGCATGGTTACCACACTTTCATGTGCACTGCCACTGAATGCCAGCTGTTCCTCTGCTATGGCCACTGATGATGGGGTGTGCATAGACACTGAAACTGTGTGCGGGGGTGGGGTGGAAAAAGGGAGATATCAAATGTTGGCACAGTGTCAGCCCCTCACAACCCCACCTGTGCCTCAACATTATTATCATCATCATCATTGGTGTCTGTATGGACACCTACATCAGATTGCATGCAGGAGGGACTCTGATCCACCTCTCCACCTGTGGGGGAAAACAATAAATGCACTTTAAAACCTGTACAGCATTGCCTAACAGTATACACACACACACACACACACACACACACACACACATGCACACACGCACACACCCACACACGCACACGATCCTCTGTAATACCTACCTGACATGGCTTTATAGACAGTCCCACGTATATGTCCATGTGTTACCCCATCCTGCATCACACTTATTAACATACACACATTGATACCACTCATTAACATCACAGTCCTCTAAATGCCCACACAAGCAGACAGAACACAAGGCCTGCTGCTACTTTACCTGCCTGACCTGTATGTAGTGGATTTACATGGCCTCACTGCTGTCACTCGGTATGCACCCTCTGTATACCTGGAATGATATGCATGGCCCCTATATGTGTGGGCTACTATGCTGTATCCATAATAGCTCCCACTGGTGTGTCATGTGTATGTAATGCTCAGTACATGCCAGATATGCTGCTCCCTCAGCCCATGTGACACCTGTAATATTTGGATACACTCCTTGGTGTTGACTATTACTTTCCCAATGCATCTGTAGAGCTGCATATGTGGGTTGTAGATGACCTCTCTGCTGACTGCGACATTAAGTGTGTACCTGGAGTCTACCTTCCCTCTGGATGCCTGTTCCATGCTACAGACCATATTATACTATTTGCTGTCCTGTGATTACACACATGACAGGTACTCCTGGTGTGTAATGTAGCAGTCCATGTCCATGTACTGCATGGTCCCAAAGGGGGATACAGCCGTATGAACACCCCACAATCACACGTGCATACATGGCCACACACACAAACACACACATGCACTCACACATCATACATGCATCTACCTCCCAACACTTCACCAGAGTGACCCTGCAGGCAAACTAACTAACCACCAGGATGCACACACACACAGGTGAGGTTGCACAATGATTGTACACACAGTCCTCCTATTACCCATTTGCCAACATGCAGAACATATGGTACAGAACAGCATGCAGTTCAGCTATAGTCAATCCATGCTAGCAACAGTATACATGTGTGTGATGCATATGCTGTGACTAGGTGATGCCCCTTCCCCTGGATACCACTGCACCCATTTACACAGTATTTCTGTACACCTGTTCTGCACCCTGTCATGTACTGTGCACCACAATTCACAGGTGTACAACCCATTGCATACGGAATGTGTAGTACTGTGTCAGTTATGTCAGCTTAACTTCTCACAGCCCCTATGTTTTTCAGCAACACAAACTTGGGATGATATGTGGACTGTTGTCATTGGTGAATGCCTGATGCCTGATTTACAGCTGTCAACATCAACAGACCATGTATGACCACTGCAGAAATGCTTACACTGACAACCATCAGAGCATACCGTGGCTATGGGGGGGGGGGTATACACACCTTTATTGATTTTACACACACATCCTTAATCTGCCATGGGACCACAGCACTGCATATCTTAGCAGTACACAAGCCCGGTATGTGACATATGTCCTGTACTTTCATGTGCAGTGTCTACAGATTGTGTTAGGTGTGCGGCTGCTGACTGAAATGCATACACAATATTTGGGCATATGTATGCACATCCTTATCATGATGGTTTATCACACCTCTTGTTGTGTGTACTACAGCAGTCACTGCTCATGGCAGGGGTATACCAGCATGGGCCTTCTGCATTTGCCAGTGTATGTTCAGTCTACCCTGCACATGTCCCCCTCTTCTGCATGATTGCAAGGTCAACTCATGTGCACATCCCATAGTGTTCACACAATGCTGTCAGTATTGCAGTGTGGGTAGGGTTACAGCTGCCAAAGGTCCTGAACCTGAATATATGCAGATAGAACCATTCCTACCATCCTTAGGATCCCTACTGCAGTGCACTGGTGTGTCATGCTGAGACCCCCCTCCCTCAGCTTTTATGCAGATGCATGACAGGTAAGCCCAAAAAATATGTGTCACTTTGCAGTGTCCCATACACTGGACACCACATGTTGCAGCGTAGACCAAGCTGATAATGTGGACTACTGTAATGCCTTATGCCATAGTACATCTCTGCAGCAGTTGTCATTGTCCTACAGGTATATACACTGGTGTTGCACTGTATATGGGTGTTGTTCAGAACATGTCCCTACTGTAGGCCATGTCCACCAACAGTATGTTACTCCCTGTGGACACATTCTGCAATGACAGGATGTTAGCTATCATGCAGGTGTGTGACATATCCTTTCAATACCCCATCATGGTCGCCCCTGTGAGACCATGCATTTCACAGCAATAATACATGCACATGTTCAGCATGTATTCAGGGTAGGTGTGTTAGATGTGTGTATGTAATATACCATCATCATTACATGCCCGGTGTGTTGGCATGCATCTACATAAGACATACTCACCAGCTGCAGGCTGCTACTTTGTTGTTATCCCAGAGGGACCTACATAAGAGGGTGAGAGATGCAATGTCAGTGGCCATCCCTGTGGCACTGCTACAGGCTGGGTGCAGTACTACCATACATCAACGGTAAATTCCCACAACACTACCTCATTTGGACATCTGTTTATCACTACCATGCCACAACACAATATATATATGACATGTCAGATATGCATGATCTACCTATACCACTGCAGATATTTACACAACAGTAGTCTACTGATGTGTCCTGTGTCCTTACAGCTCCTCGGCTGGTGTGTGAGTGACACCCACCTCTACGAAGGAGTCCAGTGGTTGTTGATGTTCTGGACGGGCAGGTGCCACGAGGCTGGCTAGTAGCTCCTCCACACGTGTCAGGGGGGGATGGATGGCATGCCCACCCCCCTGTGGTAAGGTGATCCCTGGACTACAGCTGCATGCTGATGGGCATTGCAAAGCAGATCACTGCAATGGTGCCGGACATGCTCATAACTGCAGTTATGCAGGCCGATGTCATTGACTCTGTGGACTAGATCATTCCACATGGCAGTCTGCTCCTGCTGCTCATGGGCTGTTCTGCCAAGGAGCACCTGGTAGTGCTGTACCAGGTGGTTAATGATGACCTCATTTTCATCTGTTGAATACACAGGTAACCTGCTGTGTGACATCTCGCCTGAAAGACATAAAGATGGAAAAAGGTCTGAGCAACTCATACGGCAAGGTTACCACAGTTCGTAATACATATCTCTGTCACACCCCCACCATATCAGCTTCAACAGACTGTACACACAACTCATTAGGTATGGCTACAGCTTAACTACTGTTTGGACAGATTTTGTATTGTACAACACCTTCTGCTGTGTGATTGTAGCCATGTCCCCCTGTGTGGACACTATTATTGCTGGCTTGTTACAGACTATTCACCTGCATACCATTGTCAGGGCCACCATGGTTACATATATGCCAGTGGTATGACTGCTCTGAGATTGCTGCACATCTGACAGTCTGTGTTATTGGGGATATCTATGAATGCTGATGGACATGTACCAGGATTGTGTTGACTATTACTACCAACAAATGTTCTATAACAGTGACACAATAACATGTATATATTCTATTGGCCAGCTGATCTACCTCTCCACACCCATCTGCCCATGATACCTGGCCACATCACATGTGTGTGCCAACCTGGAGCCTCCTCATGTACTGTTACAGCAATACCATCAGGTGGAACCACCCAGGGGATGTTGGCCCCCCCAGGGCACACACCAACATGTTCCTGTCCCCTGAGCTCAAGTCTAGGGTCTGTTCCATACTGGGCTCCACAGACATATGAGGGATGTGCTACACCAGTCTGAGGCACCCAGTGCACATTCATATGGCCAACATGCTCCTCCTGCTCAGCCTCCAGACCAGGTACCTTCAGGACATGGACTGCTGTTGTGAGTGGCAGTTGGTGGGAGGCTTGTTCCCATTGTGCCCATATTATTTATTTATTTATTTATTTATTTTAATATTATTTTACCAGGATAAATCCAACTGGACACAAAGTGCCCATTTTCAGTGGAGTCCTGGGGAGAAACGCTCCAAGGAAGTTAACAGAGAACATACATGGTTTAGATAACAATAAAAAAACTGGTATACAAGGTAAGAGAAACAAAGAAGTACAAGAGCAATTCTGTAAAACAGTAGGATACTCAAACAATAAGATACTCAGGAGTAGAACCCCTATTTGCAATATTTACAAAAAAACGTACATATCAGGTAAGTATATCAGGTGAGAATATAGTGTCTGCAATGGAGGCATACAACGGGTCACTTATATGGAGTAGTGAGTCTTCAAGGGGGGGGTCTTTGCAGTTGCAGAGAGGGTTAGCATAGAAGTGTGAATTAAGAAGGCCTTTGAAGGTGCTTGTGTGACTTTGTAGCCTGAGTTCAGGTGGGACGGTTTTCCATACTTTAGTAACATCATAAGAGAATCGGGCCTCCCCAGCACTGTTATTGCATGGGTTGACTTCAATCAAGTTTTTGTTACATGAACGTAGTTCGCTTTTGGGATTCTGAAAGTTTAGTATGTCAGCTAGGGCAGGGCTCTTCCCCAGATGAAAAAGAATTTGATGGGCTATGATCAGTTGGTGGTAGCGTAGGAGGTTTGGAAATTCTAACCAGTGCTGTTTAATTAGGGATTGGCAGTGGTGGGAATGTGATCTATTATTGGCAGCGAACCTAGCTATTTTATTGTAGCATGTGGACAGTTTGTTCAGGTTAGTTTTGTTAATGTTGGTGAGGACCGGAGAGGCGTATAGTAGTGTTTATAAGAGATGAGTTCTGGCTATTGTTGTTCTAGTTTCGGGGGTTAGGAATAGTATGTAACGATATAGGCAACCAAGTTTTTTATGGTCTTTAGAGATAGTTTGGGATACGTGCTTGTTGAATTTAAGTTGTTGATCAATAGTGATGCCTAAGAGTTTGGCCTCAGTTACTGGGGTGATGAGGATGCCATTGGTTGACATGATGGTAAAGGTGGCAGAGGTGTGATTGATTGGGTGGAATAGTATTAGCTGTGTTCTTCTGGGGTTTAGTATTAGTTGGTAGCTGCTTAGCCAGTTCTCTACCTCAGTGAAAGATTCCTGGGCTTTACTTTGTAGTAATTGGATGTTTGGTGTTGAGCAGATTAGAGTAGTGTTATCCGCATACTGGATGATGTTGGCTTTAGTGGTAGCTAGGTGGAGATTATTTGTAAATATGTTGAAGAGAAGGGGACCAAGGATTGAACCTTGAGGGACACTGCATGTGACAGGGAGTGGGGGGGATAGGGAGTTACCCCATTTGACAGATTATGACTGGTTGTTTAGGTAGTTGTAAAACCATTTTAGGGTGGAGTCATCGAAGTTGAGTTCTGCTAGGCAGGTGAGGAGTTTGCTATGGGAAACTGTATCAAATGCCTTGGATAGGTCTAAGAAGGTGGCAGAGACCAGCTTCCCTTGGTTACTATGCTAGTTTATGGTATTGGAGAAGTTAATTAGAGCAGTGTTGGTGCTATGGGAAGGTCTGAATCCATGTTGGGTTTTAGTTAGAAGGTTGTTAGTTAACAGATGGGTAAGGATTTGGTGGTGGATACATTTTTCTAGAATTATTGAGAGGGGTGATAGGTTGGCAATGGGATGGTAGTTGGAGAGGTCAGTAGATGGACTTCCCTTGTGGAGAGGGACGATGTATGAGGTTTTCCATAATGAAGGAATGGAATGCAAGGAGATAGATCTGTTAATGAGTAGGGAGACGGGGTAGGCGATGGCCTTGGATGCAATTTGGAGATATTTAGCTGGGAGACTGTTGGCAGCTAGCATGGTAGGTTTGAGTTTAGCTAAGAGATTTTGAATGGTTGTAGTTGGAACTGGGTTAAAAGTGAAAGGGGGTGGAGCTAGTCTGGTAGTTTAAGGGTTGATGTTGGGTCATAGGTGATATTGCACTTACCAGGTTCAGTACTGAAGAGGTAAAGTTGTTATTAAAACTAGAGGCTATGTGTGGATCAGTACCTGTGATATCTGGGGGTGGTGTGGTAGCTTTACCAGGCTGGAGGATGTTGTTCACTGCATCCCAGAATTTCTGTGGGTTGTTGTTATGTTTACTTTGAAGGGAAATATAGTAGTGTTTCTTGTCCAACCTAACCTGATTTTTTGCTTTATTTCTGAGCTCAGCAAAGCTTTGCCTAGTTACAGGAGTTTTATATTTTTGCCATGTTATCCAAGCTTTGTCTCTAGTCTTGAGTAAGATTTTTGTGGCTTTGTTTAACCAGGGGGAAGGGTTACTTCGCAATCTTATGGTTTTTAGTGGGGCTAGTTGGTTTAAAATCTTTAGGAATTTGGCATTAAAGTATTCTACTGCATTATCCAGGGCAAGGGTTTTTATGGGAGCACAGTCACAGGATTTTAGGGCTTCTGAGAATTGTTCTGGGCAGAAGTTTTTTTGGGAATGGATTTGTAAGAGAGAAGGGGTGTTAGTAAATTTTATTTTGTGCCGAAGGAGAAAGGTTGGGTTATGGTCACTGAGGGAGTCAGGTAGTATTTCAGATAGGTGGGCAGTACTGAGCTGGTTAGTCAGGATCCAGTCTAAGGTGGATTCTCGTTTGGTGGTTTTGTCAATTCTTGTGGGTGAGTGTATGAGTTGTATGAAATTATATAGGTTTATGTGGTTGGTGGCTATGGGTGAGTGTATAGTGTTCCAGTCTATGTTGACATCACCTAGGATTAAAGTTTCTTGGGACAGGGAGTAGAAAGCCCAGTGGAGTATAGATTCTAGTGTCTTAAGGTTGTCTCCGGGTGGTATATAAATGCTGAGTAGGTTTAGTTGTTTGTGTTGGTTTAGTAAGATTTTGGTGAATAGGGTCTCAGCAGTGTTGAAATCTGGGGATTCTTTTTTTTAAAGTAGTTGGACTTTTAATTTGGATTTGTAATGAAGTGCAATGCCACCACCTTTTCTGTGAGGTCTATCAACTCTTAATATGTTGAAGCCAGGTGGAGTTATAGAGTTATCTTTAATGTGGGGTTTAAGCCATGTTTCTGTAATCACTATAATGTCTGGGTTTATGCTTAAATGGGAGGTTGGGGTTGGGTGTGATATGGGTGGTGTATGTTGGGTCAGGGCTAGGGTGGATATCACCTCCTAGTAGTAGTTGGGCTGCAATGCTAGTAATGGTTTTAAGGTAGAATACAGTTAGAAAGTGGTATTTGAGGCTGGGGTATTTTGTGGATTGTGAGGAGTAATGTATAAGAGAGATGAGTTGAAAAATTAAAGGGTAAAGGATAATTGGTTGTGCATTTGCAGGTATGAAGGGATGGTTTGTGGTGTATGGTAGGATGGAGGATTTGATACAGTGCATAGTGTTAAGTGGATGTTGATAAGTAGTAATGAAGGAGAAAAAGTAAAGACAGATGGATAGGGAAGGCAAGAGTAATGGGATGATATGGTTGTGGGAGTGTGGTGTTGGTGACATGGTGATTGAGTTATCTGTGTTGGAAGACTGTGGATGGGTATAGAAGGAGAGAGGTGGTATGCAGTTATGTGGTTTATTGGAACAGAGGTTGTGGTGGGTTTAATGGAGTGAGGGTGCGGTTTAATTTTAATAATATGCAGTATAAACAAAATCTTTTAAGATATACAATAACAACGTCAGACAGAATACAATAAAATAAATGTTACAATGTCAATATAGATAAGAGAGAATATGCATACAGTAGAAGTTTTTTTTTCTATAGTCTATTCAGATACACTTAGATTACTAACTTATACAACATGATTGGGGACCATGGGGTGTCCACATCACAGACCACAAACACCATCCACGGTGTTTACCCACACATTTGTCACATAAGACCCCTGTAGACTGTCCTCTATATCTACCAATCCTGATCACCTCCACATGTGTACCTGCCATAGTTCCCCATATTCCCATTGCATACTTCACAGATATGGGCAATGTGGTGCCAAGAAGGGACTAACATGTGACATACTTGTCCATGGTGCACACACTGCCAGCTGTAGATATCTGTGTGTTTTGCTATGTGTGCTGCTGTCTCACACACAACACACATCACTGTGGTAGTGATATAGGGGATATGTCTTTACATACATATATGTTTGTGTGTGTGTTTGTACATATGTAGACATGTGCATATAGATATATATCTATATATGTGTAGATATATGTGATGTCATATATATGTGCACATACATATGTCTACACATGGGTATATGTATATTTTGGGCATATATGCTGATATACATATATATCCTTATATATTATATATGTGACATATGTACACTTATGCATACCTATATGTGGGTACATTCATACATCAGCTCCACAATCTCAAAACACCTTCCTGCACAACTGCACTGTTCTGCCTTGCTACAACACAGACAGGTGCCACATATGGACATGGCCTGACATTAGTGGGGTATATGTGGGACCTGATTGCAGGTAACCCTATTACACACCTATGACATTCTGGCATGCTACATTACAGATTAACCTGAGTATCCTGCCAGTGGTGGGCAATGGCTCCCACATGTCCATCATAATGGCATTACTTCCCCCACCACCTCAAGCTGGCGTAGAAGATCACCGAACTGCTTGTTGATCGCTCTACGCACCACGGCCCCGACCTAGCAATGGGTGACAGGTGCCTGTCCGTGCCCACTCCTGGGGGGGCAAGCCCTATCCCCTGAGGTGGTTCCACCTGAAGGTGGTGCAGGACCAACAGACAGGGAGATCCACGGTTGGGGCCCAGACATGCTGGTGCCCAGTGCCTCGGCCAGCTGAGGTGGGACAGGTGGGTCCGCTGGGACCGGCCTTCCAAAGCGTGCTATAGTGTTTAGATTCCAACATCATATATGGGTTAGTAATAGTCAACACATTCCAGGGTTAGGTATAATAGCATGCATAGATATTTCCATTAACCCAGACACCAGATACGGAACAGTTGCATAGCAAACAAAACACATGCATATATGGGACCACAGTGGTAATACGAACAGCATGCAGGTACATTGATGGCACCATGCCAACAATGTTGGAAAGATTCAATATGGCACATGCATGGGAAACATTAAAATATTTATTAACAAATTGGACATTATCAGAGTCAGTACATACCAGTTGGGGTGGGTATGTTGGTTATTGTTGGAGATAAGGTGGGGGGGGAGTTGTCATTTAACAAGTAGTATATTCCTGTACTCCACATTACTTTCCTTGTCAGTGCTGTTATCTGTACCTTACAAGTCTTGCTGCACCACCCTACAGACTTATATTGGACAGTGATATGGCTGTCAACATCATTACACATGAACCGGTTTTACCTGCAGTATATACCTCTTACCTGGTATACCTGTGGAGGGAATGTTTTTTAATACTGACTGTACACATACGCCCGGATTCCAGGTTGATGTTTTGCACTATGCTATCCATCTCTTTCTGCACAGACTCTGGCCATGTGTTGACCACATGCTGGTGTGCCTGGACATATCTAGAATATTGCACTTCTCCACCTTTATTGACCTGACACACACATATACATGCTTTCTTACACAGTTATATTATGTAGCACAGTGTGGGTGACAGTGACCAGTGATACGTTATTATTCAGAGAAACTGCAACACTCACAATCCCCTACAATACCAGGGTGGACAGTACTAGTACAGGTTATATTGGTCTGTATTTCTCAGCACAGTGTTTGTATCCAACATACCTGTGGTAGCAATGTTTGTTAGCACTACCTGACTGTTGCCACACAAAGTTCCAGATTACACATTAGTATTATACACATACATCTCACTCTGTTACTGTACACACTCTGGTCACAGCTTGACAACATGGGAGTGTAGATAGGACATACTTGAAATATTATTCTCCTAATAGTTTTGGGGGTTGCTACAGTGACAGGTGTGTTCTCATGATGGTTGACAATCACTTGTATTCCCTGTTTGCTGGCTACACATCTGGGATCATCCCACAGACTTACCAGGGGGACAGGGGGACAGGCATTAGATATGGGCACATATACTGGACATTCTGGCCTCATGTGTACAGTTGTGGGGTATGAATCTGTATGCAGTCTAATTCCACTTCCAGGATTCAGATCATGGCTGTGTCTGCTACAGCTTAAACACTGTCCATCACAGTTGTGTCTGCTAAATTGATATTGCTGTGTATCTCCAATCTTCTTTCTGTCTTATTAATCCCCTGTGCTTATGCATTCTGACCTTGCATAACAACACTCTTATACAGATTTCCTAGACAGTTATATGTTGTAGGACAGTGTGTGTGACAGTGATGTGTAATACCTCGTTATTCAGAGCAACTGCATATCATTCTTGTATTTCTGGGCACAGTGCTGGTATCTGACAGACTTGTGGGAGGACTATTTATTAGCACTACTTGAATGTTCCCCAATACAGTACCAGGTTCCACATTACTATTATGCATATACATCTCACTCTGTTACTGTACACACTCTGACCATAGCTTAACAAGTTGGGGTGTAAATGGGACATATGTGGCTTCTTAGTCACATAAGGTATTGGGAAGTTGCTAGTGTGCCAGGTTTGTTGTCACAGATGTGTGTCAATCAGTTCTATTTCCTGTTTGCTGCCTATACGTCTGGGATCATCCCACTGATTTCCCAGGGGGACAGGTTGATAGGCAATAGATATGGGCCACTTTAATAGACATTTTGGACATATCTGTACAGTTGTGGGGTATGATTCTGTATGCAGACTACTACCACTGGCAGGATTCGAACCGTGGCTGCGTGTGCTAAAAAAACAACAGTTCACATTGCAGTTGCATGTGGTATTTGGTTTTGTTGTCTGCATTTTCCCTGTTTACTGTCTATGTGTCTCTTAGTTGTACTAAATGGCCTCTGGGGATTACACTTGTCATATACAGGTATTCCTACACATTCAATTTATGGTGCATGGTGTGGGTAACAGTGCTTAATACTGCAATACTATTACATGACTGTAAATCTATATTACCATATGATACCAGAATATAAACATGCAGTCGAGCAGTTAGACTTGCTTTGTAAGGATATTACAGTTTTATTACCATACAAACAAAATGACACTCTTCCTGCCATATTCTCTGGTGTATGCAGTTCTTGCCTTGAACAATACAGGTTTTATACTAGCAATTAATTTACTACTGCTTTTATTTTTATTTCCTATAACAGTAAAAGCATGAGTATTACTGAACTGCCTTGCATCACAATCACACCAGGTGGCAGATATGGGCCTTTTGGTTCACGGCCCACTCCGTTACAGCTGTGGGGGACATAAGAGGAATATTTAGCTATACCTATCCATGATATACCTAAGCTGGCACTTATTACACACATACTGGGGAGATACTTACACATGTCTGGAACATCCCCTGATGCTCTAGGCTCTTGGAGCCACTCATCCAAGAGGTCCCCCTTCCGCCGCTTCAGGTCGGCATAGTGGTGTCTCACCTGCTCACCAGTTCAGGGTATGCCAGTGGCACTGGTGAGGTCATGGGTGAGATGGTCCCAGGCCTCCGCCTTATACTGGGAGCCCTGGTACTGGCCCTGCAGCAGTCTCTATGCATGGTCTTTAACTAGGAGTCCTGCCATGACCTTGGACTCCTGGATGCACCAGCGCTGCGCCCAGAAGTGCAATCCTTCTTCCCTTACTGCCATAGTGCCTGCAAGGGAAAGCTACTACCAGTTATAAGATGTATTCGCGCCTCTTGGGATTAAGTAGGGCCAATTTCCTGCACTTTTCTGTGATTGGCTGGTTTTGAAAAGGCTAAACTATGGGAAAACCTGCTTACCTAAGGTTGGCATTGTTTAAAGGGGTATACCACTGGGCACAAAGAGTTAGCTGTTCTACACATTGCTCACACCTCCTACACTGGCCTGTGCAATGCTTAGCATTGCTTACATTAGACCTTCATTATAATGCCTTTTTGGCATTGTGTTATTATTCATTACACCTTTATATGTATACCTGGTATCCCTGATTGATGTGTTCATACACTCTGTGGGGTCCTTGTATTTTATTGGGAACTTCAACACTCTATTATAATTACACCTCACTTCTGTGCTTACTGCTGTACTCCAGTTCACAAATTTATGTTATGTAGTGGGTTATGGCACATATGACTGTATACTGATGCCTTTCACAGGTTCAGTTTGGTTATACTATGGTGGGGGCATGTTTACCACTACCTCATTCTTCTATGCTTCTGTGATGGCTTGGTGGATAACTACTCAGACTATAGTGTACAGGCTCCTGGGTTCGAGACCTGCATGGTTGTTTATTTTGTTGATAGGCAGAACAAGGGCCATTGGATACAGAGTGATTAAGGCACTTTTGAGCAGTTGTAAGTGGGTTTGCGTGACAGTAAGATCTGCTAACCTGACATTATATCTGCTTACAGAGAGTTAGCGTTAGAATTGCTTAGCCAGTGTAGGCATTGCTTACCGCCGTGCAAATGGGCTTACGCCTGCTAACCAGTGCTCAGTTATGCTTACTACTGCTTATTTGTGCTTAGACCTGCTTACTAGTGCCTTATTCATTATGATACTGACACCTCACATGTACATTTACTGCAGTACCCTAGTTCATAAATGTATATTATTTAGTGGTTTATGCAATAAAAATATTGGTCATAACATGCTTTGACATGTAAAATAGAATGTGCTGCAGTGCGACTCGAACCGGGAATGCCTGCTCATTAGGCAAATGCTCTGCCCACTACACTTTTGCTGTGCTGCTTCATTTGCATATATCTTCCTTGCTATCCTCTTTAGCGTTTTAAACTGCTTTAACCGTAGCTAAGCGATGGGCACACCCGCACACCTACGGTTAGCTTCAATCGGATTTAAAAAAAAATTAGGGTTGCTTCATTTTATTACTAAATTCTGTTTCTGTTTTACACAAGGGGGAGTGTTGGTGGGGATATGCAGACACATGTGAGTGGTCTCGCTCATTGCATACCCCTTTCTACTGTTCTAAATTGCATGGGTGTGTTTATTCTGAGAGCTCTGCTCTCAGACACACCCCCTGCACGCTTACATGTTCTGTGTAAGCCTTAAATGGTCACTTCCATGCAGGACTAAGCTAGTCCTGCATAGAAGTTTAGTACTAAATGGTATGCAAGTAGTTTTGATTCTTTTTATTATGGACATAGTTGCATGGAAAATACTGATTACACTGGAATGAGAACTTTTGATTAACAGAGTAAAAACTATAGTTGTTATCCAAGTATAAAACATAAACAGTAATCCTGGAAACTCATGCATACTATGCACTTTGTAGCAGGCTGTTCCTTTCCATTACTCTTTGCAATCTGTAGAACAAGTATTAACCAGTTGGTATGTGTCTTTCTTTAACAATCTCTGTTTTCAGTTTCTGCACAAATTGTTTATATATGCATTGCCATACATAGGTATTATTTTAGTTTACAGCAATTCCTATACCATTTCTTATTTAAGGAATTTCTGTCAAAAATATCTGCATGGATTTGAAATCCAGAGTTCTAATTGCTATAGGAGAGGAAGACATGGTTAACATGATACGATATTCACTTTCTACTGCATAACATGAGAAAGTCCTGAACATTTGGCATGCAATGGATCAAATACAATCAGAGCTCACAGTAGGGCTTCTCAGGAAACATGTGTGTGTAAAATGCATGCTAAAAAAGTTACAGCTTAAAATCTACTCTGCTGTACATTGCTATATGTTTGTGCAATAAACTACTTTTATATATTCAGACTCAAAACAGATAAGAAAGAGAATCTACTCACCTGCAGTTGTCTTCCTCAGAAAGGTTATCCATCACATCTGAGACTTGGAATCTTAGAACCATCAGCCAATATCTGAGTCTTTGCAAAAATCAGAGGTCTCTGGCTCCTTTACAATTATGCATTTAGCTAAATGAACTAATCAAAATTTCAAATACTATTACTACTCCTCAAAAACACAGAGCAGCCACACTCAAATCTGAATGCTGATATGGCATTACCTTATTTGTTACTCTTTTAGCACCTATTTTCAACTAAATCCAACTTTTCTATGTTTATATATCGAGCTATATATATATATATATATATTTGTATATACGTTGATGTATGTATGCATTAGGATGCTAACACACATACATACACACACACACACACACACACACACACACACACACACACACACACACACATATATACATCTACCTATCTATCTATATATACATGGTTCACTATTGAAATTCTGGCGCTTGAAATGCCAAGTGCCAATAAGCCAAAAAATCAAAAGACCAAAAAACACAGGAGAATAGCAAATCTCAAAAATTGCTCTTCTTCTTAAATCTTCTTTTTGTAGGAAGGGGCAAACCCCCATGCACCCCCTATACCCTCAAACTTTCTATATGCCAACTCTGAGATTGATATACCTTGGAGTCTCCATATTTTGGGACATGGTCTAGCAGGTCCCACATTTCAAATGGTTACACACACACACCCACACACACATGCACACACACACACACACACACACACACACACACACACACACACACACACACACACACACACACACACACACACACACCATCTTCATATTCAGTTTTTTGAGTTTTGATATTTTGAGTGCTAGATATTTTGGCATACACACGCACACACACACACACACAGACACATACACACACACACACAAACATATATATATATATATATATATACATATATATATATATATATATATATATATATATATATATATATATATATATACATATATATGTATTTATAAATTTAATTTTTTTACTTTAGGTGTAGTACAAATACTTTTTGGGCAGACTCGATCCTGACTGTGGTGCTTAATTAATACTCATTTTACTTCCGTCTGTTTTATTCATAGTGTTTTTAATCACTGTGCTGGCTGTTTAAATATACTATTAGCTGTATAGCTGTTGTGATTCTGTTTCTGGGTATTGTATATTGTATTAAAATGTAATATGTATATTCTGTTTACAAACTGATATGTTCTGTATCAATCTATTTTATTTGCATAGTTGCCTTGGGTTGTGGCTGAAAAGGGTCCTTGCAGCACCTCACAGAGTTAGTTAGCAAACATAAATAAAGTAAATCTCACTTGCTGGAGGAGTAGTTTGGCTGATGTCAGATACATCATAGGAAATACAGTGCAAATGAGTCACAGAAGCATTATGCCTTGCCAGTAACCCCCTTCCTCCATGCTCTTAAGGAAGGCCAACCCTTGAGTAAATTTATTGGTAACAATCCTCTCACCCAGGTTTAACTTGGAGAATGCTATGATGTCATTTATGTTGAGAGGTAGTCTATTACAGAGATGGGGGTTGGCTTGAGTAAAACATTTTTTCTCCAGCGCAGTTTGTTTACATGCTATTGGAGATTTACATCCCTAATTCTAATATTTATGAAGCTATCTGACTTGAGAAAACACAGGAGATCAGAAATAATGAGGTCCCTAATGGCATGGAACAGAAGGCATAGATGTTCTTGCAAGAGCCCACAAGAAGCTGAGTAAAGGTATAGCACCTGAAGCCATTCCATGCAGCACAGGCACTTAAGGCAGACTACCATCTTTGTCATGACCTCTGGGACATTTTCTGTTGCTTGATACATCTAGGAATGTACATTCTGAAGGATGTGTTATACTCAGTAATTTGTCTAACTATAGTTGCATACAAAGGGATGATAACATCTTTTGAATTGGATTATATGCCTTTAGATATTAGTTGTGCTAAATAGAAGGATTTTCTGACCACTCTTGATACATGGAAATCAAACAAGAAAGTATTATGAATGCATGCTCCAAGATTCCTAACTGCCTTATCCTTTTTAAGTGAGGAAGTGACAATGCTATATGTTGAGGCGGAGAGTTGTTGACCAAATGTGACAATACTACACTTGTTTTGCATTTGATTTTAACCTTTTGCCATACACCAGTTATTTATTAGGGTTATTTCTTACAGTAATTAATTAATATCAAGGGGAAAGTTGGTATTAATGCCCAGTTTGCAGTTATGTGCAAATTTAGTTGTCAAAAATTCCTAATTCCTAGTCTAGGGTTTGATAAGCAGATGTCGAAATGGGGGGGGGGGGGTCAGTACTGAATCCTGCTACCTTAACTGTGTGGGTTTTAGATTTCAGTCAGTTGGCTATCCACTTCACCACATAAAGATCGACTTCCATCACAGTGAGTTTATTAATGATGCCAGCATGGGGTAGCGTATGAAATGCTTTGGCCAGATCAAGTAATCTGTGTGAACAAAATTAACACTGTCTTTAGCCTGTACCATCTTCTCAAAGAAGTGAATTGAGCTGAGTAGGTAGGATTTCAGTTTAACAAAGCCTGCTAAAGTTTTCTGATATCATCGTGTAAGAGGTTAGATATGGTGTATTTCACAGCTTTGCATATCAGACTAGCCAGTCTAATAGGTCTATACTTTCCAATGTCCATGTTAGGGCTGCATTGTATAGGGACAACCAAACTGCAGTTCATAATACTTTGAGGAAAATATTCTGTAGATATAGATAACAATGCAGATATAGATAATGTTTACAACAAACTATATAGATGTAGCAACTATAGTGAAAGAAATGTACATTTTACATGATTATATTTTACATTTACAACATGATGAAATGTTGTGGGGGTAATGAGAGTTATGGCAGAGATGGATGAAGTTGTGGAGTTAAGTGGTGTTAGTTAAGAGAAGGTAAGGTTAGAGGTTAAGAAGCCCTTAGGTGATGTGACCTGATATTTAGCAAGTACACTTTAATTTGGTGTGGAGGAATTTATTAAGTTCAACAATGAAGGTGGAAAAGGAGGGGTGGTAGATCTTTTAGGTTGGGAGGGAGTCCCATAGTTTAGGAGCAATGATTGAGATAGAGTGGTTGGTGCAGTATAGCCTTGTTTGTGGGAGTTGGAGTGGGGTTGGCTATTTGGTATAAAGTTTGGTAGCCTGTGGTGGGAATGACCTAAGATGGAGAAGATTGAAAATGAAAGATCCTAGTAGAAGGCTCATTCTATGCTGCAGAGGGAAACATTTGACTTTTTTGAGGGTGAGATTGTGGAACTCATGAGACTGTCTGTTAGTGATGAAGTGACAGATTTTCCTTTCAATAGGCTAGATTGTGGAGGAACATTTTTTCTTAGAGTTTGTGGCTGTTATGGGTTGACTATGTTCAAGTTGGACTAGAAGCACTGCTTTGCCTCCAGCTGCCCTGGCTTGTAAGGATAGATATGGTGGGATTTTTCTAGCCCAAAAAAGAAGTGAGTTATATTTTGCCCTGTATTTTTCAATAGTGGTAATCATCTGATCTTATGCCAACACATACTGGCTATCGTAGAATGACATCAACTATTAAGGTGATTGTGGAAGCCAGTTATGCTCTCTTTGTATGAAAGTATCATTCTGGGAGATGAAAGCATTCCACTCAGGACCAGTGTCTTGCCTGCAGTAGACTTATATATGGTGAGACCACAAATATCTTTCTGCAGGTCCCTCATGGCCGTTCTCATCAAGTCATTCAAATGCACACAGATTACCTATATCTCATAATCATAATCATAATCACATTTGTCCAGTGAGAGAGACTGTAGAGCCCTTGACATCATAGATCCTTGCACCAAAAAGGCAACTAACTCCATGTCTGTACAGTCTTGTGGTGTGCAGTCAGTGTCCCTAATGTTTAAATCACCAGTTATTTAGAGATTGTTGCTCTTACTCATTGCATTTCAGGTATTAGATAGTTTGTTGTCCACCTACTGGTGACCCTTTACTATGTGTGAAGATGCTGCTGCTGCTGTGGTGATGGATATCTGCCAAGACCAAAACGTTTTAATCCTAGGACACTTCAGTAGTGACATTTTGCAGACAGCATAAGTTAGATTGTGTGGTCGAGAAGAAATGTGCATAGTAGTGTGTGATGCTCACAGGCCATCTTATTGTGTGAGAGGGATACCTCCAAACTGCATATATACTTGAATCTCTCACTGACTGAATTGTTTGTTTCAAGTAGATGTTCATTGTCTGTGGGCATATGGCAGTTCTTACCCTAAATACCAAGTGCTATAAGTTTGGCAAAAGAAGGGGGGCAAACTGGATTACTTTTCATTTTGTCCAGGTGCAACTTAGACTTAATTTAAGTGCTCAAGACATCCTGTTTGTAACTTGGATGGGTCTTTGGTATAGAAGGAGATGCAATCTAACTGAAGACAAAACTAATTTTGAGCAGCTAAGAGCAGTTTAGAGCAGCTAGGCACACACTATGTGAGAACAACTCAGCAGGTACAGCATGCTCAAGTAAATACAACTTGCTATGAATCCAGCAGTAATTTGAACTCCAACAGCAGCAGCAAAATCCACACTCTCACAAGATAGGTTCTCACAATATTCCAAGATGACTTCCAAACACTGCTCAGACAAGCTGTGTCCAATTAGCAATATGCACTGAAATCAGAAAAAAACAAATGCTGTAGTATATGTTAAATGTCTATTTAAGCAATTAAAACAGACTTCTCTGATGCTTGTGGGTCTGAAGAAAGGAAGGAGTCAAATGTAGTAAAAACAGGTCAGTTCTGTTTTAAGGAATAAGTCTGCTACACCACGCAAAGCACTCCAGACAAAAGGACTCAGTGGCAGAGTTATGATGAATGACCATGCGGCACATAGAGGCACAGAAAATTGAACTAATTAAGCACCTTGACATTATAGAGAGTTTGGGTCATAGCAATAATGCCAGTGTCTGGACTGAAAGAATTGGTTGAGGGGAGAGATACACTGGGCTTCTTGAAGCATTATCAGCTTTGCTATGACAGGGGATGGCAGAACAGATTGCATTTCTGATGTCTCACAGGTCTCTAGAGCTCAGGCTAACAATTAATCAGGCTTCCCCCAAGAGAAGTGTTTGTTGTTTTTATCATTTCAAGATCAGAAAATACTTACAAAATGCTTGCTGATCTACCATCTGGACAATGATTATTCAGTTGGAATTGTTAGTCAGAGAAACAATGTTGTTCCACAATGTGTTTGCTTAAAAAAAGGAGCTCAAAGTCTCCTTGGCCATCCACCAAAACTATATAGTGGAAGCTTTCTGTAGTAAATGACGTGTTCTAGGGACATAGATGGTGTCAGACTACCCCCCCCCCCCATATTAGTTGTGCATAACCCAGCACTCTAACATTCAGTCACATGTGTCTCCCCTGATGGAAACATCTAAATATCTGTGAACAGTAGTTTATGCAACTTCCCCACAAAGAACTTCAAACAAGAATTAAGACTCCAAAAATGCACAGCACAAAATGCCTCCACATCTCCAGTGTACATTGCTCAGGACTTTAGCAGTACAGTCACACCAAGCAATGCTGCTGCTGGAAATGTTTAAATAGCTGCCAACAGCAGAATATCAGACACGATTCAAGTGAACAATATGCATGTAAGAAGAAATCTCTGGTGTGTTAAACTACTTTATTATCCTTGCATTGTGTTCCCTGCCATTTGTGATCTGAATGTGGTTCCATACTCCCATCCTCTAGATAAAAGGACTATCAGTTTTTTCTCTCCCAGTAGAGATATTGAGGGTAAACTGCTATCTACATTGTTTACACTCTCCTTCTGCATAAACATATTTAACCTTAATATGATCGTATGCTTTGACATAACTGATCAGCTAGACAAACTAATGTTCCTTTAACCTAGTGTAGTGATGCCAAGCTGACTTCATTGCTGTTCAAACAAGGTGCCCCAGATTAGCAGGTATCAGCTGTCCCAGCCTAAAATAGATTGTGTCTAGAGAGTAGCCAGAGTAAGATAAGGCAAAAAGTTCTGTCTACTTTGACATGCTATGCCTGGCTTTGTTTTAATCCCTTACCCTACTACCAATTTCCACCCACCCTTTCATTACTTTTATATATTCAGTAGCTCCTACTGCTACCAAAGCAACCACTCAGTGAACAAGGTAAGCTTCCCTATCATGTAAACTCCTCACATAATCCAGTCAATATCATCTGTCCCTTCTATCCATACCCTTTCATGAACCAAAAGCTTTGCCAATAACAGAACCCTAGCTCTGACAAAGATCAATAATTGTAACTATTGCTCAGCCATAAAACAAAAATACCGTGCTTTCAATTACTGCTAGTACTAATTTTAACAATTCTGTCACAATCCACGGTCTATCTCCCACCCCTAACAAAATATGTGACAAAACATCCCTAAAAATCAAGTAATCACAGCTGCTCACTCTCTGTCTCTTTACAACTATTAATTCATTCACTTCAAAAAGGTTTGCTATATTCAGATAAATAAAATTGTTACTTTCACCAATTCAAACACATTTATTATCTTCAAATGCATGTACCAAACACCACCCATGAATTTACTATCCTTAGGAGGTAAACACTCCAACCCAGGCCCTCATAACACATTGTGCCCCATAATAAAACATCAGAACTTAATTAAAGTTTTAATTGAGTTCTGATGTTTTATAATTGGGCACAATTTTTTGGGAAATAGCAAATATATAACAGAGCACATGGACACCAGTCAATCTGCAGGAGTGGATAAGGATTGTAGCTGTGCAGTAGACTTGATTTCTTCATTTTACTCACATTTTCTTCTATTGTTTGCAGCCATTTTTTATTAGCATTCAAACTATTTATTCTTAAGGGTCAGTAATGTATAAACAGATTTCTTGAAGGATATTTCATTTTTTAGGTTATGATTAAGGACTTGAAGAGACATAATTTAAAGAAATATAAAAGCAAGATAGCATGAAAAGGAATTTAATTATACATGGAACATCAATGGAGTCTACTGCATCATAAGAAGAACAAGCTTATGTCAACATGCCAACACCCAAAAATTAATCCCAACATATTTTATGACTCTGGGAAATGCACTTCACATATATGAGAGTGAAAAATTCTCCACGTTCTATTATGAACTCTGAGAATGGACCTTGAAATGGGACAGAAAATAGGTATAGCAATTCTAGAAATTAGGGAAACGTTTTTGAAAAGCTTTTTAAGATTTAGTTGGGGTGCCAGATGTCACAAATATTATGTGGGTTACTAGTATGGACTTCCCTACACTTATTTGAATGTAAACTGGACAAATTTCAATTTGCCATATTTTCCCCCAGTTTGGAATCCCACCAAATCATTTTTTTCACAAAAAGACAAACTCTATGCTTCTTTACTTCTTTGCCAGCAGGGAATCAAATAGTTATTCTTAGTTTTGTGCAAATGCTGAATGATTATGTCTAGGTAATGGAGTAATGAGGTGTTGGGCTTTTACCTTTGCAAAGAAATGTTTCTTTTTTACATTTGTTTATACTGAGATGAAACTTTGACTAGTTTAGTTAATTTGGTTGAAGCTTCAAATTGCTTGGCCTCAGTGAATTGTACCAGAAACCATGTGCAATATTGTCTCTAGCTGTCTTTAGTCCCATCTTTCTACTCATAGATTTTTCAAAACTATTGAGAACATTTTAGAACACTCAAAAAGGTGGGTGATCTGAGTGATACATTTCATGGATGTTGCTTTCAGGACTAATTAAGAGTTACATGTCAAGAAAACAATATAACCATTGATAGAGCTGTAAATGATGCATCCAAATACCTTCACTTGGTTAATATGGGATACCCCTGAGTTACTAAGGAGGTGGTATTCATGTAGTACCCAACATTATGTGGAGTCTAGTCTTGCAAAGATCAGCTATATATTTCCTGTGGCACACTTGCACATCATTCTCCTATCAAAGTCATGTTCCTTCCTCTTTCTTTGACAGATATTGAATTCACTTCAGAGACTGTGGAGCCTCATAAGGATCATCTGCTATAATTATCAGATCTCCAGAGTTCAACGTTATGCTGATAGTCAGTCAGTTGGAAAGTCTATTGGGATACTCACTTTACTTGTTGTCTGTAGTTCTGTTCTTTTTTATATATTTTAACTCATTACATTCGAGTGACACCTCCAGGTGCATCTGCAGTTAACTCCTACTGAAACCTCTAGGCATCAAGTTTTACTTGTTCATATTTGCATCATTAATGCCAAAACCATACTATGTATGAGGTTGTAAAAGATTTCACCTTAAAGCATATACAATGGCAAACTCAGTTGCATTAATATTTGACCTCTGTCTAGTGCAGGTAAATGAATATTAACTGTTGTTTTTATGATATTAATTTATATAGATATCATTTCCACATTTTTCTAAATATCTCAAAAACCAAGTAACACAGACAGAACTCCTTAGTCTCATATGAAAGCTCTCAGCTGGAAGAATAAAGTGCTGCTGACAGTATGCATGTAACTTGAGTGGTTGCTGAGATATTGTAAGATGTTTGTAAAATATTAGAAATGTAAGTGTTACTGTGTTTTCTGTGACTTATAATTTATTTTATTTTATTTTACATTTGTTGACCGGGATAGTCCGACTGGATGCATGTCCATTTTCAGTTGATGCCTGGGGAGAAAAGCTCCAAAGATAATTACAGCAGCAAACATGACAAAAATACATGTTTAGCAAAGTTTACAGACTTAGTTGACATTTGAGTTATACAATCTAACAAATTTATGGTATAGCACACTTAAATTAACAGACTTGAATAGTATTCATACACAAGTATTTTCAAGGATTTAGTCAGGTTTAGAGCAAGAACAAAGCCAATGCGAATTAAAATACTGCTTGAGACTTTTCTTAAGTTGTGTGAGGGAGGTCTCTAGAGTGATGTCATCAGGCAAAGAGTTCCATGTTTTACCAACAGAATTGGAAAACAGAGAGTCTCCGGCAAAGTTTTTGTATTTAACAGTTTGGACTACCAATCTATTAGATGAGCGAAGTGGTCTTAAGTTACAGTGGGAGTAGATAATATTTTTAAAAGCAGGTGTATTATCTGGTTGGTTAAGTACTTTATGAGCAATTATTAGTTGGTTGTACTTTAATAGGCTGGGCAGCTCTAGCCAACCAAGATAGTTTAGAATTTTACAATGATGTGTTCTATAAGGCATACCAGTGGCAAATCTAGCTATGTGGTTATAACAAGAAGAAAGTTTATTAAGATCACTTTTGTTTAAGTTGGTGAGTTAAGGGGAGGCATAGAAAAGGGTAGAGAGTAGATGAGAACGGGCTATGGATATTCTAGCAGGTGGGGTAAGAAATGGTTTAATTCTATATAATGTACCAAGTTTTTTATTGATGGTTTTGATAGTTTAGTTGACATGCTTATCAAATTTAAGATTGTTATCAATGAAAAAATCTAGAAGTTTTGTGCAATCATCAGGAGAAATTGTGGTACCATTATTAGATTTAATGGAGAAGGGTAATGCAGAGGACCTTTGAGTGGGAGAGAAAAGTAGAAGCTTTGTTTTGTTCGGATTTAAAATTAGACGATGCTCAGAAAGCCAGTTTTCGACTATGTTAAATGTATTTTGGGTTAGTGTCTGCAATACTGGTTGGAAGGTGGCATAGCATATCAAAGTAGAGTCATTTGCGTATTGAATACAATTAGCTTTTGGAATGGCTGTATGGAGGTCATTAATGAAAATGGAAAACAAAAGAGGAACCAGAATGGATCCCTGTGGGACACTAAGGGTGTTGGGAAGGAGGTTGGATAGTTTGTTCTGCCATAGGATGGCTTGTTGTCTATCACAGAGATATGATTGGAACCACTGGAGAGAATGATTGTCTAAAGAAATTGCTTTCAAAGAGGAAATAAGTAGTTGGTGGTTAACCATATCAAAAGCCTTTGATAGATCCAAAAAAGGGCAGAGGATGAGTTGTTAATGTTTCTTTTATAGTTAATAGCATCAGAGAAGGTAAGAAGGGCTGAGGTGGTACCATGATGTGGTCTAAAGCCATGCTGAGATTTTGCCAGTAGGTGGTTCTGGATTTGATAGTGCAGAAGCTGCTTATGGATGCACTTTTCCATAATTTTAGCCAGTGGTGGTAAGATAGCTATAGGTCTATAATTGGAGAGTTTGGTGGAGCTACCACCTTTATGGAGTGGTATGACATGAGAGGTTTTCTAGATAGAGGGGACTGTAGCTTCTGATATGCTACAATTGATTAGAATGGAAATGGGATGCGCTGTGATATTTGAAGCTTTTTGCAGATATTCAGCAGAGGGGGAAGATCAGCAGATGGGGTTGTGGGTTTGTGGGTTTGTGGGTTTTAGTTTTCTGATTAGGGAACAGATAATAGATGTGGAGACTGGAAGGAGACTGAAAGAGTACTGGGTACTGGGAATGGGAAGCTGTAAGTTAGAGGAACCCATAGGTAGCTTACTGGCTAGGTCCTGGATAGTCTCAGTAAAGAAACTATTAAAGTCATTAGCAACATCCTCTGATGGTTTATCTGGGCAGGCTAAAGGAGTAGGTGTGGTGGTTGGTCCTGGGTTCTGTAGTTTATTTATGGCTGCCCAAAACTTTTGAGGGTTTTTTCATTACTATTCTGAAGATGGAAGTAGTTTTTTTTTATCTAGTAAAATGGCTCTTTTAGTCTCATTCCTTAATTGCCGATATTTATTTTAAGCTTGAGGAGATTTAGTGGTACACCATGCGGCCCATGCCTTATTTCTAAGTAAAATTCTTGATTTGGTTTCATTAGAGAGCCATGGTGCAGTTTTTGTTTTAGTCCTAATGGGGCAGGCAGGAGCATGGGAGTCAAGTATGGCCAGGAATTCTTTAAAAGAATTTTAAATTTAAAAGAGACAGCTTCATCTAGGGGCAGGTTTTTCAGAGGAGACAAATTGCATGATTTAAGTTCCTCTTGAAATTTGGTAGGGTCAAAGTTCTTATTATTCTTAACTGTTCTATAGGTGGGCTGGTGGGGGTTATTGGTTTTATGTTTAATTATAAAGGTGAGAAAATGATTACTGAAATCATTGGGGAGAGTCCCAGACGTATACAATTCAGGGTGACTATTGATAAGTATCCAGTCTAATATACTTTCTTTGTGATTAATTGTGACCTATCCTGGTGAGGGTGGATATTATCTGTGTAAACCCATATAGGTTAACATGGGTAGTGGGAGATTCTGAAGAACAGGTGTTCCAGTCTATGTTAAAATCACCAAGTACTATGGTTACTTGGGGATCGTTACTAGCTAATGACTGGAGGATATCTGCAAGGGTTTTAACATTATTCCCTGGAGGAATGTAAATGCAAACAATATTTATGCTGTTGTTATTATTAATACGAAATTTGGTAGAAAGAATTTCTGCATTATTGACCTGGGGAGGTTGTATGGGGTTGATTTGAAGAGTACAGCTACTCCTCCTCCCTTCCTGGTAGCACGGTCCAATCTAAGTATGTTATACCTTGCAGGTAAAATTTCATTATCTGAGGTTGTTGATTTTAGCCAGGTTTTAGTTAGACACAGTATATTAGGAGAGTGGACTGCTAAGAGGGCATGCAGTTTATGTACCTTATTATTTATACTTCTAATATTTAGATGAAGAGCTAAGATGGAGTTGGGGGACCTATTTATTGACAGTCCTTTGGTAGTGATGTTAAAGTGAGAAGTAGAGTAATCAAGAGCTGATGGGCGTAAGTTAGGGTGGGTGTCTCCATCCATAATGAGGTTAGAGTGTAAGCTAATAATGAGCTTTAGGAATTTGCTTATTATTTTTGGATAGTGTTTGGATTTTGAGCTGATGTACCTAGAGTTAGTAGGCTGATATGTTATAGCAGCTAAGGAGTAAGATGCAGGAAGTATTATACAGTACCCTTCCATATTTTCTATAAGATGGATATTGCTTTGGTATTTTGGGTAGTGAAATCTTTGATAATGCTGATTGTCATACATAGAGAAGAGGTAAGAAATGAACATAAGGGATAATAGAGAAAGCAGTAA
Organism: Protopterus annectens; assembly: GCF_019279795.1. Lineage (NCBI taxonomy): Eukaryota > Metazoa > Chordata > Ceratodontiformes > Protopteridae > Protopterus > Protopterus annectens. Next base: position 952,698,066 of record NC_056748.1, on the reverse strand, counting down.
CATGGTGACAGGCAGGGTTTTGGATGAAGTCATAGTAAGAGGCAGAGTTAATAACTTTATAGTAAAGATACCAAGATATAGAGTACAGAATGGAATTAGAGGTGGAGGTTGGGGTGGAGTTTAAAAGAGGTGTACAAAATGAATTGGTTTGATAGTAGGGGTGTGACCTTATAGTTATAAGTTTATCACTACTGGGGATGGGTGGGAATTTGGGCAGGGAGGGGCGTGGAGTGAGCCCAAGAGTAGCGGGGCTTAACCAACAGAAGGATCTTAGTGCTTGCAAATACAAGGTAAGTAAATCAGGGAATATAGTAAGGCTTTGTGTAGTATGTTATGCTTTTTAAAGTATTCAATTCACTATTTTGGAGCTTGGGAACACTTATCTGTTATGCTTTAATTTTTAGAACATAAGGGAGATGGGTTTAATATTTTGGGCTTCCTGACAGTGCTTTAGACCCAGGTTGGCATACGATATGGTACAAATACAGGGTAATTACAGATTATAACTTTAGCAGGTCTGTTTACCGAGGGGTAGTTCAAGGCAGGGTTTCAAATAATGTTTCAACAGGGTCAGCATCCTTCTACTGTTGCAAGCCTGTCAGGATAGTTGACAGAAGGAAATAGTACCATGAGGGATCAGCAGGCAGCTGACTGGGTCTAAAAGCACTGATTATAAAATTTGGTTTAAGACCTGGAACCTAAAAAATACTACCACTATAAAAATAGTTTGTGCTGAGGAGTTTGCCATTTATACCTCTTCATAATCCCTATGGTTTCAGAGATATGAACATTTGTTTGAAATGTGAGGGCATAATTTGATTCTGTCAAAAAGCTTAGGCTCTGCACATTGGAAGTTACAGTACAAACTTCCTGTGCTCCAGCGGAGTGAATGAGTTGATAAACTCTAAATTCATAGTCATGGCCCTGGGTTAGAAGGTTTAAAAGGATTAGGGAAACCTCGTACAATCCCATCTATGTAACACTCACATCACAGGTATTCTCAGGTCCAGACATAAGGAGGACTGACAGCTATGGAATGTGCAAGTAGGACATTGTATGGCGCTACCACTCAGCATTTTATGCTGTTTACATAACTGAACAAACTGCCAAGGAAGGATGTTATTGTGCTGTTCTTGGTCAACCTGTCTGTCAGGGACAAGGTTTTCCATTAAGTCTATTATCCAGCCTTTTATGGAACAGATGGAGAAATCTGTAATTGTAAGCTATAACTTTAGTGCACCTAAGAAAAAGAAAAAAAGATCTGGTTAACTGGGCAGCCCTTCATTGTCTTAAAGACACACAACTGGCTTTCTTTGCTGACAACAGTAAAAAGAATAAGTGAGGGCTAATATTAAAGTCCAGAAAAAGGGAAGCCTGACAGCCAGCAGGCTGAATTTTGGAGGTGTTAATCGAATAAAGTTGGCGTACTGCTTTTTGGATTTCGTCAACCTCCACATAGATAGAACACAGATGTGCACCTTGTTTTCATGCAAGGATTGTCTGGCATTAGGAAGAAGACATCTGTTAATAAGCCAGCGATCCTAGAAGTTATCCATCAATAGCTATCTTATGAAGAAGACATCTGTTAATAAGCCAGCGATCCTAGAAGTTATCCACCAATATCTATATTATGATGAAGACATCTGTTAATGAGCCAGTGATCCTAGAAGTTATCCACCAATATCTATATTATGAAGAAGACATCTGTTAATAAACCAGCGACTCTAGAAGTTATCCACCAATATCTATATTATGAAGAAGACATCTGTTAATGAGCCAGCGATCCTAGAATTTATCCACCAATAGTTATATTATGAAGAAGACATCTGTTAATGAGCCAACGATCCTAGAAGTTATCCACCAATAGCTATCATAGAAGAAGACATCTGTTAATGAGCCAGTGATCCTAGAAGTTATCCACCAATATCTATCTTCAGTGTTGATTAAAAGCTGTTGATAAGTTATGGGCACAAAGGCAAAGACCTTCAATGGGGCTTTTGGATTCGCCTGCTGATACCAAATGATACTTTTTCCATACACCTTAATGTTGCATCCCAAATACCCAATAGCTAAAACTTTGCATCTGATTGATTTGCTAAAGGCTGCCCAGCCACAGCTCTAATAGCATTTATCACTTTAAGCTAGAGGATCTCATCAATCCCAAAAGAAATAATAGTAATTTGCTTCCTCATGACAACCATGACAGCATTTACTGTCAGGAGTTACACCTCTCCATAACATATCTACTAGAAAGAGATGCCAGTTGTACAACAGTTTGGTGAAGGTGAACCTTGTTAGCTCTACTTGTTACCCCTTAGCCAGCCTCTTAAGACAACTTTCCATTTGCTCAGAGAAATAACATCACCCAATCAAATCTCCCACTGCAGTCTCACTATGTCCCAAGAGTAGTCAGCAGGGGGTAAAAATAACAAATATTTAATTTTCACCTTAATAGTTGCAGTTGCCTCTACTCCTGTAAGAGAAGTTACATCTATCTTCTTCCCATAATTTGAGAAAGAAAGTTTGATAAACTGTCCCAATGTCTGTATCATAGCTCTAATTTGAGATATTGCCCCATTTGGGGAAAATGTGTCACCAGTTCCATAAACAGAATCATGCCATTCAAGCTGGAAGTCACAGATTTCCTTTACAAATTAAATTCCCGCCTTTATCCAATTAGGCTACCACAGTGGGGAGGTACCTTGGCTTAAAAGTACATTACAACCTAGGCCTGTACTTGCTGTTAAAGCATCATATTGCTGGGTGTACTGTCTAGTTTTAAAGTAAATGCAATTAAATTGTGATTTCTATCACTAGGTGATCCTCTTCTCTCCAGAAGGCAGCACATACTTTTTAGCTAAAGTGTGACTCTTCACTGACTTGCTAAGGATTGATACTAGAAGCCTCACTCCCTGATAATCTCCAAACCACACTTATGTGAAGACTGGAGGTGCATACTCAGAATGGGCACTCAGATTATCACTATTTTAATCAGAGAATATGCCCCATAAAAATGACAATCCTACTTTAAATGTTATATCTGTTGATATTGATCAGTTAAATTAGTGGAACTGCTAGCTCAGATGCTATGAAGGTACCACGGAATACTCACCAGAGCAAATCGAAAAGTGGTACAAATGACCAGGAATAGATGATGGAGGGTTTAGGGAACTGTAGTTAGTACTCAGCTTAGAACTTTATATTATCAAAGTTACCTTTATTCCTTTTTTTAGTTTTGGGTTTCATCAAAATATAAATTACCTGAAAGTTAAAATAACTCCAAAGATAGTGAGATACTAAACAGCATGCCAAATTTGACTAGTAATTAGATGTAATTACAGATGTTTATATATTTCATGGGAAGTAATTACTCAGATATTAGACAATTATGCATGGACTAGGGTGTGATGTTATAGGTGTGATATATCAACATGAGGGAGGTTTGTAGGGAGTAAAAGAGTAGAGATGGTGATTGGAAGGAATATTATGAAGAAACATGTTAATCAGTGAAATCTAACTGGAAAGAGAGAGAGAGAGATTATCTTCAGTAGAGGCGAATGTCTTAATCCTCTATGTTTGCTGCAAGGTGCTTGGATTATAGCAAGTACAATTGTTTAAGGTCTGTATGTGACTGGGCAGCTTATACATAAAGCCCTTTAGAAAAGGTGGGGTTGGAATGCTGGATTTTTTGGGGGGGAGGAATCTGAAAGGGACATTGTGTTGTCAGTAGGAGGGACTCTGATAAGGACATTGTTGTCAGTAGCCGAGAGTCTGATAAAGATATTGTATTGTCAGTAGTGAGGAGTCTGATAAATACATTGTGTTGAGAGTAGCACAGAGTCTGATAGGGACATTGTGTTGTCAGTGGTAGGGAGTCTGATAAGGACATTGTGTTGTCAGTGGTAGGGAGTCCGATAAGGACATTGTGTTGTCAGTAGCATAGAATCTGATAAGGACATTGTGTTGTCAGTGGCAGGGAGTCTGATAAGGACATTGTGTTGTCAGTAGCATAGAATCTGATAAGGACATTGTGTTGTCAGTGGCAGGGAGTCTGATAAGGACATTGTGTTGTCAGTAGTATGGGGTCTGATAAGGAAATTGTGTTGTCAGTGGCAGGGAGTCTGATAAGGACATTGTGTTGCCAATAGCATAGAATCTGGTAAGGACATTGTGTTGTCAGTGGCAGGGAGTCTGATAAGGACATTGTGTTGTCAGTAGTGCGGGGTCTGATAAGGGCATTGTTTTGTCAGTAGATTGGAGTTTGATAAAGACACTGTGCTGTCAGTGGCAGGAAGTCTGATAAGTCATTGTATTGTCAGTAGCGGGATTCTGATAAGGACATTGTGTAGTCACTAACGAGGAGTCTGATAAAGACATTGTGTTGTCATTGCCAAAGATTCTGATAAGGACATTGCGTTATCGGTGGCATGGAGTCTGATAGGGAAGTTGTGATGTCAGTAGCAGGGACTCTGATAAGGATATTTTGTTATCAGTAGGGATGAGTCTGATAAAGACATTGTGTAATCAGTAGAGAGAAGTCTGATAAGGACATTGTGGCAGAAGTGGGGAGTCTACTAAGGTTATTGTGTTGTCGGTGGCAGACAGTCTGATAAGGGCATTGTGTTGTCAGTCGCATGGAATCTGATGAGGGCATTGTGATGTCAGTAGCAGAGATTCTGATAAGGGCATTGTGTTGACAGTAGGAGTGTTCTCCTCCATTTCATCTCTGTTTCCTGCATTTGCCTGACACTTTTAACTTTTCCTTCCTGACATAAAGGCAATTAACACTTTTGCATCCGAGTCAGCCAGATCAGTGTCAGTGTTGCTTGGCTAAGTAAGGTCAGACTGGCCCCACAATTCTGCTATGTACAGGCAATTTAAGGATCTAAGAGATGAAGTGCAGCACGTATGTTGAAACATACAGTGAGAGGGTACTGTGTTGTCTGTGACTATGCAATTACTAGAAGAGTCTCATTTGTTTTATATATATATATATATATATATATATATATATATATATATATATATATATATATATATCTCATATGCATATATCATGCTATACTTGTTGCCATAAAGTGCATCATTAAGCCCTGAATGAAAATGTGCAATCGCAGGGTAAAACAATGGAAAACATTATTAGTGGGAAAATTTAACAGGGAGCTTGCTAGTTTTAAATGAAAAAGTATTTTCAAGAAATGCAGGTCTTTAGAAGATAATTTATCATATGACACTATAAGATATAATGATCTTAATTCCAAAACTACAAATGTATATATGCTTGTCTTGCTTTTTTCTCTTGAGATATTCAATAGCAATCTTTCTACTTTAATAACGTTATGAATTGCTTGTGCTAGATCTTTTACGTAGCAGTGTTATGTATCACCTGGGACCTTGGTAGCTGTCCAGTGCTGCAATCTTTCCTGTACTTTTTTTTTATTCCAATAAATATTCTAGAAAAAAATACAATTATATAACCCACTATTGCACTTTTGTGCTTCTCAGGCAAAACAACTGCACTTGAATGCTTCTCATGCAAAAGGAGGGCACTTGAATTATTAGCATACTAAAAAGAAAAATAGAAGCTTGTTTATGGATGAATTTAGATTATCTTTTTTTCATTTGGAAACATTTATATGATTGAGGTGAGAATTTTGAGTCACAGTCAGCATAATGCTTATTTTCTGAGTAATCTAAGATCATGTTTGATAATGTTGGACATCAAGTGCTTCTTTTTGGAGAATGGGTTTTATGTGTTCTAGACTTCCAGTGCACCAGGGACATAACTAATATTTTGTGAGCTGTACATTTATTACAGAATATAACACCTTCCTAATCCAAGTGCAGTCCCTTACCTCAAACAGTGCAGGTTTATGAGCAGCATACCTTTTCAGAACTGGAAAATCATCTTGAAATATCGAAATGGAAAGCAAATGAATGGCATAGAATGACACTTACTGAAAACAGTGCAAAACCCTAAGTATTTAGAGGGAAACTATAATTGCACTATAAAGATGATGGGCTGCACCCCCATACCCCTGTTAACTTAAATATACTAACTTTGTTATCATACTAAATTTATCACGCAATGCTGTCAGGGTTCTACTACAATAGTCATCACTTGAAGTATGTGTTATTCAATCAGGATGATTCAAATAACATAACCTTGACAACCTTGCTATTTGACCATGTAGCAGGGAGCCCCCCCCACACACACATATGTACATATGGGTGTATTTAAATAATCCAACCACCCAAGTTGACTTTTTCTACTATCAACACCAAAAATTGAAAAAAAAAAAACTCAAAGCAATGGCACATATCAGGGGCATAACTGTAGAGCATGCAATGATAAAAAATGGTTTTGTATGGGGCAACCCCCCTCTGCATCTTCCAAGTGGGAGGAATATGAGCCCCCCCCACTAACTATGTAGTCTAACTCTGAGACTATATAATAAGATGGGGAAAGTGCATGTTCCCAACCCCTGGCAATGTAAAGATCTCACACAATTGTCAGCCATCTGTTTTGTTGACCAACGTGTTGACAAAACAGATGTCAACTTTAAAGAGAGTCAGTTAAAGTAATGTTTCCTGTACACATATAAACATGCACATAAATGTGTATCAGGGAGCAGGACAGTTTTAGAATATAGTGATATATTTTGCAGGCACAGAAGAAGCTGCCTGATGCAACATAAGACACTTGGAAGATTCTTTAAAAAATGAAAACAGAATGGAAAACTAAGCTGCTTTGGCAGTGTACAGGAACTGAATCTGTATTCTATGTTCTGTGTGCTGCAGTCTTCCTATTTGCAGATGTAGTTTCTTATATAACGTCTTAACAGATGCAATTCAATTTGAAAGCTATCCTCTAGAAGGTACAATGAACATAACCAGCACAGAAGCCACTATTCTATTCCTTACATTTATGATAACTAACAGAAAAAACAATGCAAATTCTTTAAGTAGTGAGTGAAAAAGTTTTGTGGAATAAATTACCATTTGCAATAAAGCTAAGCAGCTACTTAAAATACTTCAAAACCAGTGTTTGGAGTGTAGAGGTCTAGTGTGTTCACAGATAAAATCCAGGGGATGTAATCTTAAATTATATATTTTGTTTTCTTTTTGTAGTCACTTTAACAGTAACTTGTTTGCAGCAGTCATGTATAACTTGTACCAATATTTTCAAATGAGGTCTATATAGGTTCATAGGTTGGTACTAGGCTATCGGCCCTAGGGCCTATACAAGCCTAGCCATAACAATTCCCTGGATATTTCTTACCACAATATTTACTTCCCTAGACCCCTGTCTAGCAGGGCAACTGACATGATCCCCGGGGTGAATTTCTTATCTCCCATCTAATCGTCAACGTTCCTTTTGAAGAGGGTCAAGGAGGCACTCTGCTTGACATGCATGGGCAGTCTGTTCCAGAGTATGGGGAGTCTCTGGGTCAGGAATCTATCCCTCCAGCATGTTTTTTCATTGTAATGACAAGGTTTAGATCCCTGGAGCGTGTGGCTCTGAGGGATTGGGATTTCTTTAAGTGGAGCATGTCCAACAGCTCAGGGTTTGACATGGTCTTGTATGTTAAGCAAAGATCACCTCTGAGTAGACGATATGCCACAGAGTATAGCTGGATATCTTTTTAGATGGTCAGCATATGGCATCTGCATTAGGCCTGTGATTCCTTTAGTGAGGTATTTCTGCGGCCTTTCCAGCTGTTGCAGATGTCTTGTGAGGTACATACCAAATGGGGTGTTGTACTCTATAATAGGTCTAATGAGGGATGAGTACAGTGGGACAATGACCTCCTTTTTTCTGGATGAAAAGCCCTTAGTGATGAGGTGTGCTATATAGAATGATTTCCTGACTGCTGTGACAATGTGGTTATCGAAGGTGAGACCACTGTCCACCTGTGTCCCTAAGTCTCTCATCACACTTTCGGTGTTTAATGTACTGCCACCTATGTGGTAATTCATGGGTATGTGTTTTTTTCCAAAAGGCGATAACTATACATTTCTTGGCATTAAGCTTGAGCCCATGGCTCTGGCACCAAGCATCTGTTTCTGTAAGGCCCTTTTGTAGAATATCCACATCATCTGGGGATTCAATAATGGCTCCCAGTTTGCAGCCATCTGCGAACTGTGCTAGCCAGTATCCCTTAGTGTTGGCCTGTACTTCAGAGAAGTAGATGCCAAACAAGAGCAGTCCCAGGACTGATCCCTGAGGTACTCCACTTGCCACTTGTCTGGATTTGGAGTTGGCTACTTTTACAGTCTGGGTTCTGTCAGTAAGCCAGTTGGCAACCCATCGAGTGACGTAGGGATTTATGCCCAGCTTAGTAAGTTTATCTATGATTCCAGAGTGGGGATGGTGTTGAAAATGTTCCTGTGTCCAGTTAGACCATTCCGGTAAACAAATGTAAAATAAAATAAAATAAAAAAAAAATAAAGACTCTCACCAAAACTCATGCCTTTGCCCCAATGTGAATGTCTATGATACTCCCTCCTTACACCAGTGACAGAAAATTCTGATGTGAGATAACAGAAATCAAGCTTCTCAAAGGGCCTTAGTTCAAAAGCATGTCTCCAAAACCACCCTGCCAGTGACTGTGTTACTTAATCCATCATACACAGTTGTGAAATCAAGCTTCTCAAAGGGCACTAGTTCAGATGAATGTCCCCAAATCCACCCTGCCAGTGACTGTGTTACTTAATCTGTCATACATGACAATAATTATTGTGACGCTAATACAAACTTTAAAATATTAACAAAAATGTTATCAGTAGTATTAAACAATTTATTTTAAATGTTAAGTGCATTCATCCCCTCGATAAAAGACTGGTTACTGAGGGGATGAAAATGCTTAATGTTTAAAATAAATTATTTAATATTACATTTTTTTGAGTTATTGAGTATTCACATTGGGGCAAAGGCGTGAGTTTTGGTGAGTCTTTATTTTTTTTATTTATTTTTTTTTTACATTTATTTACCGGGATGGTCCGACTGGACAGAGGTCCATTTTCAGTGGAGACCCTGGGAGAAAAGCTCCATAGTAAGTACCAAAATTATACAATATGATTAACAATTTTGAAGAAGCAAACATGAGAAAAAACATAAAAAACAATATGAAGAAATACATGAAAAACAATATAAAGAAATACTGTATAAGCAAATATGGAGAAACAAAAGATATATATACAGAGAATAAAACATAGTTAACTATAGATATTCATGTGATAAGTCTACAATTTCCATAAGGAGTTAGAGTTTCATAAGACTGTAAAAAGTTATACAGTGCTTGAAGTAGGCAGTGAGTTTTATGGAGTGAATGAACAGAAGGCATTATGTGATGCAAGGGCATAGCCATTTTTCCATTAAGTGTGATTTAAATGAGTTTTTAAAATGGGTAAGAGTTGAGGCAGAAATCAGAGCAGATTGGAGGTTATTCCAGGTTCTAGCTATGGTGAGAGAGAACATAGCTTTTCCTGCGGTATTGTTAGCCTTTGAGATACAGAGTAGAGATTTGTTGGATGAGCAGAGGATGATTTGTATTATAGTGGGTTACAAATCCTGAACCAGTAAAGCATTCCATCAACAAAATACCAAAAAAAGACTGGAAGTGAAGAACGCTGACTCCACAGACTCCAGAAACGCTCACTGCCCACAAACAATATCCAAACCACTAGCGATGATGCAAATATTTGCATTTGAATATAGTGATTGTTGTTATATATATTTTTTGACATTTTTATTGATGTTATATTTGTAGATATTATTTTACATTAATAACAGGACGTTTGGCTGTAAATAAGTGTATTAGGTGACATTAGGTGAAATGTATGAGGTATTTTAAGTACAGAATCTTTTGTGCACCTTGTCACTTTAATACATATAGATTTGGCGCCAAACCGAGTATTTAAACTGCATTCTCTCTTTTTATATTTGTTCTGATGAAGCTCAAAGTTGTGTGAGTGAAAGCGCTTAACTCGTGGAATATTAAATGAAGATTTGTTCACCATTCAAGTGGTTGGTGTGTTTTCACACAGTATTTGCATCATGGCTAGTGGTTTGGATATTGTTTGTGGGCAGTGAGCATTTCTGGAGTCCGTGGAGTCAGCATTCTTCACTTCCAGTCTTTTTTTGGTATTATAGTGGGTGAGGAGTTGGCCTAGTGCTGGATTTTTTTCAGGATGTCTTACAACATTGTAGGCAATGACTAGCTGGTAGTAATTTAGTAGTTGGGGAAGTTCTAACCATTGTAATTCCCTTAGAGCCTGGGAGTGGTGGGTTGTGAAGGTGGAGTTATTCTCAAATTTGGCAATTTTGTTATAACATGATTCAGGTCTGGCAAGGTCAAGTCTTCTGACTTGGGTAAGGATAGAAGCAGCATACATTAGAGTGGACAGTAGGTAAGTTTGAGCAAGGGTAATCCGAGCTTATCTTGTGAAGGATTTTCTGTGTCTATATATTGTTCCCATTTTTTATGGACCTTTTTGATTGTTTGTGAAATATGGATGTCAAAAAGTAGGCTTTTGTCAATTTCAACACCCAGGAGTTTGGTGTGGTCAGAGGGAGAGACAATACTGCCATTTTTGGAGGATATAGTGAAGGATAGAGGGGTAGGCATGGTTTTGTTGGGGGTGAAAAGTAACAATTTAGTTTTATTAGGGTTTAGGATAAGTTGGATTTGAGTGATCTATGTTTCGACAGAGCTAAAAGATTCATGAGTGAGTTGTTGTAGAGTGGTGATTGATGGTGCTGAACAAATAAGAGTTGAATCATCTGCGTATTGTATAAGGGAATCATGCTGTGTGGTAGCATGGTGATTATTGGTATATATGGGGAAAAGAAGTGGGCCTAATATTGAGCCTTGTACCGCCTATGGTAGTTGGGACAGATTGTTGTCTTTCAGACAGATAGCTTTTAAACCATGCTATAGTGGATGGGGCAAAGGATAGGGAGGCCAGGGTGTCGAGTAGTAAGCAATGTGAGACCATGTCAAATGCTTTGGAGAGGTCTAAAAATATTGCAGATACAAAGTTGTTATTATTTCTCTGTTGATTGACTAGACTGGTAAAAGAGAGCAGAGGAGTTGATGTGCTGTGGTGTTGGCTGAAACTGTGCTGTGTGTGGGAGAGGAGATTATGTGAGTTTAGAAAATGCATCACTTGAGAATGTATACATTTCTCGAGTATTTAAGATAAGCGCGATAGAATGGCAATGGGGCAATAATTTGAGTATTCATAAGAAATTCTACCTTTATGAAGTGGAATAATATATTATATCTTCCACAGTTGTGGGATGTAAGATTATTGTATGGAACAGTTGATAAGAATAGAAATAGGGTAGGATAAGGATTGAGCAGCTATTTTTAGGAAGTTGGTTGGTAGGTTTTCGGCAGCAAGGGTGGTTGGTTTCAGTTTTAGGAAGAGTTTCTTAATTTTGGTGGTTGGTACGGGTGAGAGAGAGAAAAATGTGGGACATTCTCAGGGCATTTGATTGGGTTATGTGTAGAGCTGTTTTTGGAAAGTTGGGAGGATGAAGTTAGGATGGATTCAGTGAAGTGGTGATTAAATTGGGAGGCTATGTCCGCATTTTCCTTGGTGGAGTTAGGAGTGGGAGTGATAGTTTTGCCTGGTTTTAGGAGACAGTTGATAGCATGCCAACACTTTTGGGGATCTTTTGAGTGTCTATTTTGGATATCAAGGAAGTAATTTTGTTTATCTAGTTTGGTTTGTCTCTTGACCTGATTTTTAAGTTGTAGTTAGTTTTGTTTGGCTAGGTGTGTGTGTGTGTGTGTGTGTGTGTGTGTGTGTGTGTGTGTGTGTGTGTGTGTGTGTGTGTGAAATGCCCCAGTTGATTTATACTGGTGGCTACAGAGAGAGCTTAAGTGGTGGTTAGAGAATACCATAGAGAGAACTCAGGTGGTGATTAGAGAATACCTCAGGCTTGAACCCTGTACCCTGGGTAAACATAATAAGAGCCTGAATTCCCTACCCACCACCATTTGTGAAACTTTTACAGATTTTTGCATCATATTTTGTTCTGTTCCATTCCTCATAAAATCTGTGGTTTCTGAATTTTTTAATTCCTTAAATAGTTGATGGTGCAGTGATGGCATTGTTGCCTCACAACTACAGGTTTTCTGGTTTGATTCGTGGCTGGGATGCCTTCTGTGTGGAGTCTGCATGCCCTCCCTGTGTTTGTGTGTGGGTTTGCTCTGATGTCTTCCCATGTTACAAAGACATGTGTCTGCAGTATTTCTCCCTGAGTCGTCTGCTGAAAATTGGCTTTTGTTCCAAGTCAGACTTTCTTGGTTAACAAATGTTAAATAAATAAAATTGACAGGGATTTGAATTTCAGACTTCATATTCTTCAGAAAGTACATAGTAACACAAAACTTTTTATTCTAGCATTCTTCTAAGCTTATAAGATGAATATTTGAAATGTGTCCCTATGTTTGGGACTGTATTCGCCCATTATTGGTTTCATCCAGGTTTTTTGTGCTAAGGCTGAGAGCTACAGAGAGAACTGAATTCACTAAATGGTAGCCATTTAAGTTTCAGTCTTCCTCTCTTTCATAAAACAGCTGATTTGGCATAGTGGTATGTTGCTCTGATGGTTTTGCACAGGGTCCTGGGTTCCAGACTTGGCAGTAAAATGTATGGTAGTAACACAGCATTATATATTAGCAAAATTCCAAGATTATGCAAGGAGTGTTTAAAATGTGTCCCTGGATTTTCGGCTTTTGTCACCCCCCAATACATTTTGGCTTTTTTCCAGATTTCTTGTGCTGCGAAGTTGAGAGATACAGTTGAGTGTCGAGTAGATTTTACAAGGAGCTGAGAGCTGCAGGGGAAGAGAAGTTTAGTGATGCGAAGTCTGCTTGCATTATTAATAGCACAACAGGTAGTGTACTTGCTTTTGATGCAGAAGGCTGTGGGTTCTACTCCCACAGTGAGTGGATGCTGCTGTACTAGAAATATCCTCTTTGGCAAAGATACAGGCACTTTATTACTAGATGAAACAATGAAATATAAAGTTGTTTGCTAGCAGCAACCTTTTCATTAGTTACACGTCTCTTTAATGTGAAATTATTTAGATGACTTTTACATCTGCAGAGATTGTGCATATTTACTAATACTGGTGGACTGTAGACGTTTGAGAATACTTTTATGATGGAAATGTTCTCATTTGGGCAGTTTTGTCATTATTGGTGCATGCATTTTGTTTCATTGTTTACTGGAAAAATTTTCAAAACAATAAATTTAAAACACCCTCTAACAACTGTACTATATTATACAAGCAATATAATTTAATACAATCAGGAAGGTGTATCACACAACACATGTATGTCTTGTTGTCAAGGGGCCTATCATTTGAAACCAACCCAAAGTTAACCTTTGTACTAGCCAAATGTATTTTCTTTGAATGTGGATTTCAATGCTGTTTCAATGAATGTGAGTTTCAAGGGCAGAGAAGTTTTAATGCTAAGTCTATTTTCATTGTGAGACTGCATTGCATTGTTTAGCAGATGTCTTAGTTTTTGTGCTGTAAAATGCAAAATAAAACTTTCAAATGAAATCCAAATCGTCGTAGAAGTAAAGCAGTATGCACATTACAGTGTTTATGGTAAATGGGGTGAAATAGCCAAGTAATGGGACATTGGAATGACTGCAGGGGGGAGGTTCCATTCTACCATGATTTTGTGAGGGGAAGGGCAGCAAACTCAAAGACAGCCCTGGCTGAACTATACCTCTCAACTGTCCAGCTTTTCACAGAATGAATAGATTTTTGCTTCTTATTTTTGGTTTGTCCCTCATAAAATTTGTGGTTTTCTGACCAATCATTTAGGAATTAAGTCAATAAATAATGACAGACATTGGGTTTCAGACTTCATAACCTTTAGAAAAATGCATGCTAAAGCAAGACCCATTATTCTATCAACTAAGTTTATACAAGAGCGATTTTTAGTACTGTTTGTATGTTCCCCCAATATATTTGGCCTTGTCCAGATTTCCTGAGTTAACAGATTGAGAGGTACGTGCAAATAAATTGCTTTATAGAATTAGGCATATCCAAACCTTTCAACTTTCCACGATTTTGGCTCAAAATGTTACTCTCCCTCTAATAATCCCTCCACAAAATGGCAATTTTGGAAGAAAATGTGGAGGGCTTACAATTATTAAATAACTGTAATAATCAGTGTTATAGATTACTTTTATTTCAGAAATGCATGTAGATTCATTTATTTTGTCAGCTGCTCACGTTAACAGTACTAATATTAAAAAAGTGTCCTTTCTATGACAGGTTCCCAGCTGTATTGTGTGGCTATTTTATATTTTTGGTTCACATTTTTGGTCCATTTTTCATATAATTGTGGTTTTCTGGCAAATTAGTGGCAAATCATTAAAGATTGAAGATAGAAAATAATGACAGACATTTGAGTTTCAGATTTCATACCCTTCAGAAAATTCATATTAATGCAAGACCTACTATTCTGTTAGAAAGTTTATAAGAGCAATATTTAAATATTGTCCTTATTTATGGGCCTTTGTCCCACTTCTATGTATGGCTTTATCCAGTTTTCTTGCTCTGAGGTTGAGAGGTATGACAAATGTGTCAGGGCCATCACAGTCAGCCAGAGACATTTCAAATTGTGACATACTTGTTGCACTCCACTCCCCCATGTAGTGACTCTGGATGTGTCCAAGTAAGGGAAGGCACAGTTATGCAGTGTAAGTGTGCAGAGTATCCCCCCATCCAAGGTAGACACAAGTACTACAGTGGCTTTTCATCTGTCATTGCTTGATTTTGCATAATGTTCTGGTTTTCTGTCATATTTTTATACTGTTGATTTATGCTTTTTATTATTCAGAAAGTGCCCGCTGCTCTGTGTTTAAGTAGCAATGCTTTCATGACCATCAGGTAAGCTTGTCTGAGATTGTAAGATGGAAGTAAGTTTTAATAAGCATACTGTTATAGAATTACCAACATTGAAAGCCTTTTTGTTGTTGACATTAAGAGAATACTTACATAACTAGGTAATGTACAAGCCTTGGGTATTGAAATGCATATGACAGTATTAGTAATAAGGGACAGGATTACAGTATTTTAAGAAGCTCATTACCTTTGTTGAAGACTTGCAGTCATCTTTGCAGGCTTTACCCGTAAATTAAACAGAATGTCAATCTATCATGTGTGGTCCATAACCTGTGCAGTAATCCTTTAAGCAATTTATCTTGAGCTTGTTTCTTGTTTGCTGTTCATTTTTTACTTTGATCATGTTTTCCCCATAAAACAAGTAGATAGTTGTTGTCAGGCAGCAGGTCTTTTTTGGATAAGAAACATTTTTACAAGTGGGAGTATCACAGAGATTGCTACTTTCAGCATGTTACTTGGTACTTTAATAAAGCTGAATATAAATTATAATTAGAACTGCAGTGCAAGGAGAAGTGGTTTGAGTTGAGTGCTGCTTGTTTTTTTTATATTTGATTTTGACTGGCATTCCAGTAATGTATTTAAAAAGTAATTTCTTTTTTCATGCCTCACAACTTTTTTGTTTCCATCTAGATATTATCTAAGCTGCCATGCAGCCAATGCATTGAAATATTTTTTTTCTTCTACACTTCATTTTGTCTTGATTGGACTCTCATAATGGCAGTTTGGCACCCAGGGCAGTGTATTTAATTAAAGTTCCAGTTTTTGTGGTTTTGAGCATAGCTCCTCCTTTCTAGTTGGCCGCATCCCTTCCCATTGGCCCCACCCATTCAGCTGTCTCCTGCAGCCCTGCTTTGATTTGAATTCACCGACCACCACTGTATATTACCATTTTGTGACTATTTGTCTATCTCTAAAAATAATATAATGCTTTTGCAGATTACTTGTAAAGCAAACAAACTTCTTTAGGAAT
Organism: Protopterus annectens; assembly: GCF_019279795.1. Lineage (NCBI taxonomy): Eukaryota > Metazoa > Chordata > Ceratodontiformes > Protopteridae > Protopterus > Protopterus annectens. The sequence continues at coordinate 952,682,149 of NC_056748.1, read as the reverse complement.
TCTCAAAATATAAGATTTTGCTAAAGTGGCTTTGATAATATTATTTTTATATTGGCATGTACAATATGCTTCTCATATAAACTGGCCCAGACCTGTTTGTAGAACCTTTCCTCCATTAGTTGGCAGTAGATGGAACTACATAAGAAGTAACACAAGCATGCAGAGATTATTTCATCTTGTACCTTCTGTCATGTTGACAATATTTCGCAAATCCAGTGTTAAGAGCTTTGTATTTCTATGGTATCTTTCTGTATTTCCAGCAGACAAAACACAATATGTCTTCTCCTTAATGCACTCGAAAGTCTTTTTCAGTACGACTCATCCCTATCCTGTGATACTGCTTCATAACTAGTTGTACTAACAATGCAAACTGCTGTATAACCAATCAACATTATGTAAACTTGGCACCCATAATTGTTTCTTACTGAAATCAATCAATACATTTATGTGCAGACATATTTTTACAGACAACTTTGATTGCAATTTAAAAAGGTTACACACATTTTAATTTCATAAATGATGTGCCTTTTTTATAAATTAATAATATCAACTTGTTTTACTCTATATTTTCATGAAGTTAATTAATATTTTCAGTGTTTTACAAGTTACTAAGTTTGTCATCATAAGTGTTCTACCAATTAACATTTCAACAAAAAGTCTTACCTACCTAGTCTGTCTTAAGCACAGCAATATTGTAAATGTGGGAAGACTTTCATAAAGGAAAAGTTTTATTTACTTTTATAACTTTTTCACATTTAAAGTCTTCTCACATTCTATTTCTTCCTGTACCAGCTGTGAATTGTGAAACTCAGATAAGGTGTATTACAACCAATTCCTCTTTTTGCTACACAATTATTAATTATAATGGAGGAGGCAAGTGAATAAAAGAAAAATATTTACTTTTACTTTATTGACTACTCTAAAGCCTTTGATAATTTAGAATATAAAAACTGGCAAATTATTTTTTTTTTAAATCTTTATTAAATTGTCACTGAAGACATAGGCATATGCACATCAATAGAAAAGAAAACAAACTATGTTGACATTTTTCATTTTCATGTATTATACATTTTATATGTATGTCCTCTTTCTTTTTATTGCTTATCATTCACTGCAACATTACATAAGTACAAGTTCTTAGTGAAATGAGGAAACTGTGTTGCCTTATTTGCCTCTTAAAGAATTGGTATGCATACCAGGAAGCAACAGTTACAACTGAATATAAAATAACTGATTGGCTCAAGACTGGGAGAGAAGTACAACAAGGCTGGCTTGCTTGACCAGTGTGACTTACACCGGGTGGACTGGCACTACACACCAATGTTGCTCTTTTTTCACTTTCCCCTCTAAGATAATGGGGCACTGAGAGAAAGCCCCCCATGTGGGGTGCAGGAGGGCTTGACTCCTATATATTTCTTCTGCTTTTATATATTTCTCAATTTAAGTTTTCAATGATAAAAAATGATGAATGATGAATTGTTGTTAGATATCTTGATGAAATATAAGATACCACTTTTGTTCTTCTTTTTGCTTTTCTCGGTTAGGGGTCGCCACAGCGGAACTCCGACCTGCTAATGACTGGCAGTAGATTTTTATGGTGCCGAGGTGCCAGCTCGATACCCAACCTTCAATGAAGGCACACCCATTTACGCATGTCTTTCGAATGCCAAACACAGAAGGTGCTCCAGCCGAGAATTGAACAAAAGAACCTCTTGTGAGGCGACAACGCTACCGCTGCACCACCATGGCTTCTCATAAAGATATCACTTTTAAAGATGACAAAATGTGATATCTGCACTCCTGTGTGTAACAAATACTCTAATCTTTAGAATGCCTCCTAATCACGTAAATCCACAAGGTGATGGTGTCTTTAACTTTTTTATTTATTTCTATTTTTTTTTTTCATTTAGGTATGTTGATTCTAACAATACTGGTCTGCTTGCATCTATGACCATATTACAAATAATGTAGATTCAGATTAGCTGATAATAACTCATATCATCACAATGGAACAAAATGAGTTGAAACTCCTTAAAAGTAAAGAAAATGATGTGTTTTCTTAGTGGCTTCAGTTCCCGACCTTCCCAGTGTGTGAGAAGGACATTACCCCCATACCACCCTTCTTGCATAGTAAACTATCTCCAAGTTCACAGGAAGGTGTGGGAACATCACCTTGTTGAATTTTGCTTCTGTGCGATGAGTATAGGATGACTTAAATTGTGACCAACTAATTTGAATAAAATGTTATAAATAATAGTCATTCATACATTCTTTATAGATTGCTAACATCAGGCTATGTGTTTTGTAATCAGATATAAAAATAGTATCAGTAGAGTACTGCAATAGGTTTCCCTATGGCAGTGAGCTATACATGTGCATGTTTAGCATATAAGGTCAATAATCAGTTAGAGATACAAGGCTTCAGTAATGCAATGTTCTTTGGTGAACATTTTATGGATTATATGCTAACTATTAATGGACAACCAGAGGAACAGGTCACCTTGAACCAGATGTTATGGGAATGCTATATAGCATTACCAATAGAAGGTAATATAATTAACCTCCTAGATGTTACTTTATACAAGTATAGTGAGAATCAGGGACATACCATTAGCAAAAATGTAAAACAAAAGATGGCCTTAAATAATTCATTACGTTTTATAAAAAATCATGCTTACTTTACCATTAAGAATATCCTGAAGGGATAGTTCCTAAAAAAGTAAGGTTACAGAAGTATCCTTAGTAGAAGTAGACTTCATTAATGAAAAAAATAGTTAAGTAGAAGGCTTTATCCATACAACTTACTAAATAATTAAGAAAGAAATGTGAAAGATCATCTAAGCAAACAGATGGTGTAATAAAACCGTTAGACCAAGTTATAATAACATGGATTAAAATCAAGTAAACAAGAAAAAAGTAAATGAAAATGTTAAAAGAGAGATAGAGATGTTAAGATGTGCCATGCAGTTTGAACCCCATAGTAAAGGTGTAGAGGAAATGATTGTTAAAAACTAGGGCATTTTACAAACAGTTAGAATAAAGACTTAATTCCTTCTAAGACACCATTTTTATGGAAGGGCAAATAGTCAAAAGAGTTATTTGATCAAAAGATTGGCAACAAAAGAAACAAAGGGTGCACATACATTACTTTGTTCTATGTCCTGGAGGTGGAAAATGTCAATTATTGCATTCATTTTCAGTAGTATGGTATAATTGCTTAGCAACCATAATGTCAAAACACAGAGTCTTCTGACCATCTCATACTCACCTGAGGCCTTAGAACTGAATGCTGACCCCCTCACACACACCGCTAGGCCAGGCTGTCTTGATACCAAGCCCTTATTACCTACAAGACAGCACTGCTAAAATGGTTGCTAAGTAGCAAATTGCTGTGGTACCAAACTTAGTTTATTTGACCTTCCCTAGTCCACAGGGAATCACTGATCTACTGAACTACTTGCTTATGATTCTAATACAAACACTAAATCTAAAGCCATCACAACATTGCTTTGGGTAAAAAAAAAAAAGATTTATATTTACACCTAAACAATAAATAGTTTGCAACCAGGCAGCAGCAATTTAAATTCATAAAGATTTTTATGGAACTCAACCACAAAGGACTGCAGCCAAAAAAATGTAAACCTCTGCATAAATGTTTTGAGAGGGGCCCATATTCTGCAGATCCCTACTTTTTAATTGTAATACCTCTGTGAACACTTCTAAGGTAATTTGCCACAATATACACAAACCTGAATCACAAAAATTATGTAATCACAAATTTGTACAGTCAGCTGAGTAAAAAGAAATAATAAGACAGACAATAGAAAAAAGACACACAGTACTGACACTAAAATGTAAACTGATTGCAACATATTTATAGCGAATGGGCTACAGATACCATGCATTTAGTAAAACAATAGCTTAGAACCAGAGAAAGTATCTGCACATAGCAACATTCAGAAACAAGCGGAACAAAAAATTATTAACACCTTAAAACTGATGTATTTATTATACATAATAAAAATTAAAAAGCATGGAGTAGTTTGCATGGTCCCTCATGGAACAAGGGTTAAAATCATTAAACCCTCCCATTCAACCTACGTAACTTTGCAATGCATGCTTGATAACATATACTTAAGGTAGATTGCTATCACTAATCTGTTTGCCATCACATGAGAGCTACTACAAAGTGCAGGATCTTTGTCACGCTCTCTCTCTCTCTTTTTATCTAATTATCTGTATATCTATATACATTTGGAATGCAGAAGTTCAGGAAGTCATCAAAAGAAAGAAGGCATGCAGGAAAAAGTAGGAGAAAGAAAAGATGGATCAGTCAAGGAAGGAATAATGGTTAGCTATCAAAGAAGTAAAGAGTTGCAGTACCAAAGGCACTCTACCATCTTCTGGAAAGTGATTCAATAGGTGGCCCAAAGAAACTATATCAACTTGCAAGGCAAGGACAGAAAGATAAAGAAGATAGTCAGATATTCATAAGGGATGTCTGCAGCAACCTGCGCACCAGTCCACAGGACATCAAAGGCAGATGGAAGGAGTATTTACAGCAGCTTCTGAATGAAGAAAACATCACAGAAGCTGTACTGCCCCAGACGCAGTCTATGATGAGAGAAGAAGAGGAGGAGCTCACTCTAGAAGAAGTAAGAACAGTACCAAAGAAAATGAAGTCAGGGAAAGCAACAGGCTCTGATATGATAAATATGCTGGTTGAGATGGGGAAGATGGCTTCTGAGAGTACTCATAGCAGTGTGGAGAGAAAGGTGTGTCCCAGATGACTGGAGAATAAGTATATTCATGCCAGTGTATAAGAACAAAGGGGACATCCACAACTGTGGGCAGTACAGAGGAATCAAACTGTCACATTTAATGAAAGTTCTGGAGAGGGTGATTGATAGACTGATATTCAGAGTAGGTGAATATAAGATGGCAGATGAACACTATTCAAATCAGGATGAAGCACAGCTGACCCAGTGTTAGAGATGATGAAAGATTCCAACTGGACTTTCCTAAACTTCGAGAAAGCATATGACAAAGTCCCGAGAAAGTTAATTTGGACACTACTGTGGTGGGTCAAAGTCCCAGAAACAAAGACAGAAAGGTAGAATTAGTGCAGGCTTATGGACAAAAACCTAATGACTCAAGTATAACTGTGTTTGGTCTCACAGAGGGGTTCCCAGTGGGATTGGGTATGCATCAGGGTTCAGCTCTGAGCCCACTACTGCTCATACTGGTGATGGACTACATTAGCAAAGAGGTTAGAGGGGACAGATCAACAAAAGTTGATGTATGCAGATGATGTGTTATTACAGACAGACTTTGATTAAGAACATCAGAAAAGGATAGGGGAATGGAATGCAAAACTGAAGGCTCATAGGAAGAAACTAAGTACAGATAAGACAGTAGTAATGGCAGTGAATTGGGGAAATCAGAAGAAGATGAGAACTGAGATAGAAGTGAAGATAGTGGTGCAGGTTAATAGTTTCAAGTATCTGTGAGGGGTGGTTGAGCAAAAGGGGAGTATGAATGAAGAGGTCAACGCTAGAATCAGAGGGGCTGTAGTCAACTAGTACAGAGAACCAGGGCTAGTGTATGACAGTAGAATGCCAAAGAAGCTGAAAAGTAAGGTGTACAAAACAGTGCTGCGACCTGTATTAATGTATGGTACAGAAACTTGGGTAGTAAAAGCAGAGCAGGTGAGGAAGCTAGAGGTGATGGAGATAAAGGGCCTGAGAATGATCATAGGATAAACAGTGTCGGACAGACAAGGAAATGAGGATGTAAGAGCAGACGCCAAAGTAGCTCCAACTGCAAAAAAAGATTATGGTGGTTTGGGCACATGTGCAGAAAAGCAGAAGACAATCTGGTCAGGATAATTTGGGATGGACAGGAAGTAGGTAGGAAGAAATAAAGGTGACCAGCAAAGAGGTGGATGGATTGTGTGAGAGAAGATCTGTGACAGTCAAGCATGAGTGTTTAAGAAGGCAGGAGTGTGACACTAAATCAAGAGAGAGATAGCAACAAATAGGGTTTGACAAAAAGGTATTCAAAAAATAGCAAAGTAGACCCGTATACATATACATATACATATACATATATATATATATATATATATATATATATATATATATATATATATATATATATAGTTTACTATCATTTTGTCAATTTCACTGTAGGTGAATTATTGTTTCTACGAAACGCAAAAATGAAAATTCACTACAGCGAACAACAAAAATATTGAACTCAGAAGTGGTGAATGTTTAAATTCGACATAATTCGAACATTCACCACACTTCCGTGAACAGCATTACTGTGCATTGCACAGTAAAGAACGTGTTTGCAGGGGGGCAAGCCCATCTGCACTCCTCATGTGGGGGGCTGCACCCCCACACACCCTGCTACTTAGATATACAAACTCCGGGATCGCACTATAGTGAGGGGAAAGCATACAATTCCCGATCATCACTATAGTGTAATTTGCATCAAAATGTAGAAATTCACAACAGTGAATGCTGTATTGCATTCGCTGTTGTAAATTTCTATATTTTGTCATTTGTTTTTCCGATTCTACCAAATCGGTACTTTCACACTAATGTAAATCACACGAAGTGCGATCTTATGCACACACACACACCCACACACACACACATATATATATATATATATATATATATATATATATATATATATATATATATATATATATATATATATATATATATATATATATGCATAGTTATCTCTCTCTCTCTCTCTCTCTCTCTCTCTCTGTCTCTGTCTCTCTCTCTCTCTCTCTCTCTCTCAAAAGTTAAAAATATTTCATCAGTGACAATATCCCTGGATTCATCTTAAATAAAATTAAGCACAATTTAGCCACCCTCCAACAACACTGTTTATCCTCAGTATCCATGCAGGTTTTATACCAAGTGAATAATGGAGGAACTTCCACATACCCATAAGTCTGGCCATCCTCATATACAAAGCCATGGAAAGACTTTATCATGGAACTAATCAGTAAGGACATAGTGAACCTCCAAATATTGGACGCATCTCAGTTTGGATTTTTCATGGACATGTCATGATTACTCAACCTGTTGGATGTTTTTTGAAAAAGTCAACAAAGCAATATCTCAACGTAAAATGGTACATACTATGTGCCTTGAACTGGTGAAAGCCTTTGACACAATCACTCACTCAGACATATTAGAAAAGCTAAACAAGCTGGGAATAACCCCCTATGTCAACCACTGGATTGCTAACTGGTTCACATATATAATACAGGAAATGAAAACAGGGGATGTTACCTCCACAAAGAGATTAGTTGCCAGTGGAGTCCCACGGGGTTCTGTGCTGGGACCTATCGTGTTGGCATCAACTTCTCTTAACTCATTGCATCAGAGTGACTCCTCCAGGTGCATCTGCAGTTAACTCCTACTGACACATCTAGGCATCAAATATTGCTTGTTCATATTTGCATTAATAATTCCAAAACTGTGCTATGTACAAGGTTTTAAAATATTTATCTTAAAGGTTACACAAAGTCAAACTTGACTGCATTAATATTTGACCTCTGCCAGGTGTAGGTGAAGAGATAGTAACTGTTGTTTTTATGATATTAATTTATATAGATATAATTTTCACATTTTTCTAAATATCTCAACGACCAAGTAACACAGACAGAACTCCTTAGCCTCTTATGAAAGCTCTCAGCTAGATGAATACAATGCTGCTGACAGTATGTATGTATGTATGTAACTTGAGTGGTTGCTGAGATGTTCTAAGTTGTTTACAAAATATTACAAAAGTAATAGTTACTGTGTCTACTGTGACTTATAGAATTCAGTTTAAGACCTAGAACCTAAAGAATACTACCACTATAAAAAGAGTAAGCGCTGAAGGGCTTGGCATTTATACTTCTTTCATAACCCCTATGGTTCCAGAGATATGAACATTTGTTTGAAATGTGAGAACAAAAAGATTTTAGGCTCCTCCCATTGGAAGTTACAGTGCAAACTTCCTGAGCTCCATTGGTGTAAATAAGTTAAGCCAAAGCTAAGACCAAAGGCCTCTGGATGATTATGTTTGCAGATGACTGGAAGCTAGGAGCAGTCATTTAATCTGCAAATAACTTACCTATCCTGCAGGAAGGTTTGCTCCAAACAAATAACTGGTGCCAAAGTCATGGACTGAAACTAAATACCAAAAAAAGATGCTGGATAAACTCCAGCTATCTGAGGCTATAAAATGATATACAGTGTTGTAGTCTACAATGATTTCTTTCAGCCAATGTAGCTTCTTTCAGCTTTTCCCAGTTAGGGGTTGCCACAGTGGACCACCTGTCTGCTCATGATTGGCAGTGGAGTTTTACGGTGTCGAGTTGCCAGCCCAGCGCCCAACCTTCCACAAAAGGCACGCACACACACTCACACCTTGGGCAAATTTGGAGTGTCCAATCCACCTGCAGCATGTCTTTGGGAGGAAACCGGAGCACCTGGAGGAAACCCACGCGACCACAGGGAGGACATGCAGACTCCGCACAGAAGGCACCCCAGCCGAGAATCGAAGTGGTGAACCTCTTGCTGTGAGGTGATAATGCTAACCACTGCACCACCGTGGCCACCCTTTCAGCCAGTGTAGCTAACCTTTATTAATTTCTCCCACAAGATTATGGAGAAGCATAGACTGAATTCTAGTTAGAAGTGTCACCGAATATATAATTGATAGGAATAAGTCCATATTAGCAATAGATAACCAAGCACCATGAGAACAAAATGACATGGCTAAATGCAGACTGTCTAGCTTTTGGTTGGAGCTTAGCATGTCAAACACATTATTATCTACTGCTCACAGCTCATAATTTGTATATTTTCTTTGTTAGGCTGCTTTTCTCCCTACTTCCAGCCCCTTTCCACAGCTACCCCCCACCACATTACCAAGCCTAAAATATCCTTTTAATAATACCAGATGTGCACTTTGATCATCTAATCAACCCATCCGTCATACCCTTAGTTCACATAAACTACCATGATTTGTGCAAGATTGCTTTCTAGTAGCAGATTCCAGGCTCTGAAATTTGTTCCCAAATAATTGATTTGTATTTTTGTAGATTGTTAAACACTGTAAGCTATCCACCTGTTCATGACTGTAGCACATAACTATGAGAGTGAGAACTGTGCATTTCAAGACTGTTACAAGACTAACTACTAAAATAATTCCATTATTCATTGCCTCAGTGCTGTGCGCCTCCAGTTAATACCATGTTCCTACTTTCTTCTACATAATTCCACACTCATTTCAAAAATAATACCACTGAATTCTACATTTCTGGCTTCTTTCTTGTTCTGTAATCAACAATGTGGTTTTGCAGATGAGGATTAAACTGAAAGCATTCTATTTATTTAAACCATCTTGTATGATGTTTTGTATATGAATAAATACATGATTTCTCTGATACAGTTGTAAAGGTATTTCTGCTATGTTTTGCCAATTGAGATTTTAAACAGCCAGTTTTGAAATGTGAACTGAAGTGATTTATTTTTTACTTCACATATGTGACAGTCTGCATAAATAAATGCAAGCTATTCTAACATACACTTAGTTTACAAATAATTTTACATTTCTAAATGACAAATGACATGTAACTGAAGTACTTCGAACCTGAACATGTTCTAAGCATTTTTAAAGTAATGACCTAGGTTTGAGTCCTACTGGCTTCAATTATGAACAGTGCAAATCTTAGTTAAATGCTTCAGTCTGCTTTTAGGTTTCATCTGGAATAAAACTGTAATTGTGCATGCCTGCTGGCTAAACATTCTACTATACCTTTCTATTACTTTCTGACCTGTTTTAACAATCTAGTATTTCATCCCGTTTATGGAAACAGGCTACAAAAATATCTAAACCATTTTATTGCAGGAGGAACATAATAATCCAGTTGTTATTATATTATTAGCCCTTACTCAGTGGTTCTAATGATTCCAGAGAAACCTATAATTCATTTTTCATCTACATAAGTTCCAATGCTCCAAACAATAAACCTGTGTGCTTTCATCGAGCGTGATGCCCATTATACATAGTAATTTTGTTATATTTCCTTACACTGAAACTATGCAACAGTGTCAACTCAGATGGTGGAAGTAAAGCTCTGTACTAATACAACTAAAAGCCATCAAAGTAGATGTATTTTAAAACTCCATGTAATGCATTCTCATTTAAGTTTGCTCTGACAGTAAACATGCTGTGAAGCTACATCTCAGGAAATCCCACCAGTTAGGGAATTGTCCTAAATTGGTGAATTTATATTCATTACATTCTCTCAGTAATAATGTGGCTGGAAACAGAAAATACTGAAAGGAGGCAGGGACAAACTTGCCTACTTGTGATATTTCCTTCTTATCTGTATCAATAGGGGCTGGTGACTTAAAAGTGTGTGTGGAGGGAGGGGGGAGCTGCAGAAGTCAGTTGAATGCATGGAGATCTATTACAGGAGGTCAATGACCATTACCTGTGATCAAAATACAGGTAGGGTTGTTCAGTTTCATCTACAGGCTGCTTTAATACGTATCCACTCATTATAGCCAATTTACTGAATACATATTCCTCAGATATTTAACTGCAATCAACATGGCTAGCCTTAAGTGACATGGAGTAGACAAAGATTTACACTATACCAGCTGCACCTTTCATGTTTGTGTCTTCTGTTATCTGCTTCATTCATAAAGAGCACTCCTTTCCTGTTTTTTTTTTCTTTTTCTGTATTTCTTTTCCACATTGTGCTGTTAAACACAGCATGAGGCTAAATCTCCAATGTAATACATTTGGTGGAAATGACTAAATTAAGCCTGTGGTAGCCCCCAGAAGTCATAGGTTTCTAGATGACCTCAGGTGCACCTTACAGGTTTCTTTTTTCACAACTTGTTTCTCTAATATTGGCCTGAACAAAACAACCATTTTTTTGCTGTTGTTGTTTGTCAAGGAAAATAAGTTGTGTTTAAAGCTTAATGTTCATCCCACCCAAATAATAATTCCCCAATAAACTGGGAATAGGACCTACCTTCTTATCTCTCTAAAAAAGAGGGGTCCTTCTACGTACCCCTGTAGTGATGAAAGCAAAAGCACAAGTGGCCAGTGGAATTTGTTATACAACTGAGGGTCTGAGTGAGGAAATCTAAGCACACTGAGAAAACCAGCAAAGAGACAGGGAGCACATGCAAACTGTACACAAACAGCATTACAGCCAAAAAAAATTCTTATTCCGAGAATAAAGTATTGTTAGATGGCAACATCACTCAGTGAAACACTCTGTCAATGATCAGTTGCTGTCACACACATCCTGAAAAGACTACCACAGATAGTCACTTATTAAGTACAATGCTGATGCCTAATCAAAATGGAAAGTTAAAAAAAAATGATGGCCATCTTTCTACTTTTAGATTTATTGCAACCCCTTCACCACACATACATGGTCATTCTTGTAAGAGGCAGTTCCATATTCATCAATTACATCAATTTATTAACTGCACATAACAATATCAGATTGTATTGAAAATAGATTTAATAAAATATTCCAGCTAGCATCACAAAAATTCCACACAACCTCTAATATCTGGAATAATAACTGCTAAAACTGAACAAATAACAACAGTGCCAATCACTTTTATCCAAAGACAGCCTCTGCACCCAGAAATTAAAGCCAACATTATAGACTCATTGCACTTCATATATCAGATTGTAATGAAATCAAAAAATAATAATTGGTTACAGTAATTTTAAACTCACGACAAACACACAAGCACACACACACACACACACACACACACACACACACACACACACACACACACACACACACATGCACACACACACACACACACACACACACACACACACACACACACACACACACACACACACACACATACACGTGATAATCAATTACAGCAACTTATATGGCTGTGATTATAGTTTTTTTTTTTGCGATTAAATGAATAACTATATAACTAATCACCAGGAAAAAACACCACCAATGAAAAATGGAAGACAAAGCACATAGGTAAGCAGATGAGCACATTCATCCTGTAATTGTATATAGAACTTCCAGAGAACAACTATAGGAGTGTGATTTATTGTTTGATAACCAAAACTGTGTTTACATGATATGACCAAGACCAGTCTCCTCAAAAACCATACAACTTTCAGTATTATTAACATTCAATCATTATAAATAAAGATAATAAATTTAATCTAAATATCAAATATTCAATAATTTAGAAAACATTTAACATTAACAATGTCATTCAGACAAATTGATCTATCAGTGCATAGCTCTAATTGTCGGCTAACTTCTTTACATTGCAAAATACTATTCTGCAATTGATCCAATACAAAAAAATACAGTTTTAAGAATGTTTGCCAGGTCATTGCTTTGATCCATTGTGTGCTCATAATTCTCTGCAAGAGCATTCTACCGATCTTTCTTCCATGGATACTCTTGCAGGAACTACACGTAGCCAAATAGACCACACCATCAAATCTACAGATGAATCTCTTTTTTGCCACAATTAATCTCTCCAAATGATTCAGATAAAACGTTGACAATTCAAAGTGTATCTGCATTGGTCGCAAGAATAACAGACCTATGTCCCTAATGGCCCTTGAATATTTGAGACCTTAAAAATATCCAATTTCCCAACTAAACTTTTTTCTCAAATATGTTTTTATTTTTTATAAAGTCAAAGATCAAAGAGAATATTTACAGATACAACTATAATAAACTATATACAATGTCCATAACAATATATAAATGCAAAAGCAAATCACTTCTCTAACAAAAATGCAATTTCTCCCAAGCAGTTAGTTTATGGGTCACGTTTTTTGTTCTCAACTTTATAGTGGAGATTTCATTATTACATACTGATTTGGCTAGTAAAATAAATAAATAAATAAATTCACTATTAAATGAAAGAGTAGATTCAGATTTGTAGTTCTTCCTAATAACTTTCCTTGCTATCACCAGAATTGACCATAACATATGTACTTGATTTTTGAGTATGACTTCCAGAACTGGCTCCTTAAATAGTATGACAGAATCAAAAATCATACAATTATTATTCCACAAAGCCTTACAGAAATATCTAAAGCAGGATACCATTCCACAAGTGGCAATCATATGGAACCAATCAGCATTTAATGATTTACATCTTCAACATTTCATATAATCCTTTTTATACATTATTGAGATTCTTTGTGGTGTTAAGAAACAGGTAAGAACTTCCAAGTATAAATTCTCTAACAAGGAGATACTGTGTTTCTTCCTTCTGATTTCAAACACATTTTTTTGTTATTTATTGTTAATTCCTCTTTATTTATTTTAGTAGAATAATTCCAGTAAGAGACACATGTAAAGCTAAAGTCAGTTATAATAGTTTTATATAATATGGCTGTGACGACTGTGCCCTGGCCCAGCAATCAAGGGGCCTCACTCATCACCACTAACACCTAGAAGAGGAAAGCATAACTAATACACACAGTAAAGTACAATTTCCCTTAAGTGCACACAGAGATCACAGTCAGTCTAGGGCTGGCTGCTCCCTTGCTCACCAGGTCCCCGATAAGACTCCTCACTGGCACAGCTATAGGGTCCAGGTCTCAGCTTAACTGGGCAAGCTAGAACCTCCAGTACCCTCTCTGTCCAACCAGTGCTTCGTGTCCCTGCCCAAGTAGCTGACACAACACACACACACACTTTGAGATTAGTATTTATACACTTTACAGACACTCCTGGGAAAGGCTGACACAGAATCTCCAGCTGTGCCCCTTTACCCAGACTATACGGTAGTAATTACTGCCGCCACCAAGTTAATAATATCAGCTACTAAAAGGCCCTTAAAGGGTGTCCAATTATTACTGTGCAATATTAATATCCAAAGGTAATGTGACTATACAGTCTAAGGCTTAACGGAAGGACTTAGACAGTAAACTCTACAAATATATAATGTACTCTAATGCATACTTCATCTCTACCCAAACCAGCCACAGGTAGAAGGATTTAAAGATATTTAATAATAAATAATTAAAACACAAGACAAATCTACTACACCACAGAGATATCTAAGAGTTCACAGATCACACAGAAACTTAAAATAATATAGTAGGATAGATCTGATTACCAGAAAAATACCTAATCCAACTTTCTAATCTTTAGCTAATCTTAGAGAAGACACAGTGTTACAATCCTGCTTACATACATAAAGAGCATAGGCAGTGCTGGTAAGTTAGATGGCCAAGATCAAAATTCTCTCACGTCTCTTGTGAGAAATAGTATTTAAACATTACTAACAAACATGTCTCTAAGGCCCTCCCAAAATTACATCATTTTCACTCTTAGGTTTTCCCGGTATTCATATTGCATCATCCTAACACCTGGTCTGAGTTCTCAGGCCACAAACTGCATTATTTAGCAATCTAACACCTCCACAGAAACTTACAACGATACAAGACATTTCACATATATATAATAACAGAAACTAAAGCAATACAGCACCTTCCACATCTAAATTCTAGGCATAAACTTTAGCCTTAAAACAATGGGCCTGAAATCTTTATCTAGCCACCCTCGGGCCAAATTCTAACACAAAAGGATACAACATGCTTCACTGGATCAGTAGAGTGCAATGTTGTCACATATTTTGCAGTTCCACATTTCACAGTGTTTTCTTACATTTAAAAACACAAGCCTGTATTTTACATTTATTTATACAGTTGGTAGAATTATATATTAAATTCTATTTTATTAGGCTGGCAGCCTTTGCCCATCTCTCCACAATCATCATATCACTTCCCCCCAGGGAACTCAAGCAAGTTTTCAAGTGCCCCTTGAGAAACATCACTTGAGAGTGTCAGGTCTATCTGGGTGTACCTCACCCCATTCCCTGTCTTGAGATACCATCTGCATTGGCATTGCTCCTCCCACTGCGGTACTGCACTGACATATCCTATGCTTGCAACCCCAGATTCCATTTTAGCAATTTGGCATTTTGCTGACTGACTCTGTTTAACCATGTTAGAGGGTTGTGATCTGTCATCACAGTGAATTTTCTTCCATACAGAGAAGGCTGAAGTTTTTGTAGTGCCCACACTATGGCTAGACATTCCTTTTCTACCGCTGCATAGCATTCCTCCCTGGGTTGGAGCCTATGACTGAGATAAACCACTGGGTGCTCTTCTCCCTCTGAAAAAAGCTGGCTAAGTACAGCCCCCACCCTATAGGTTGAAGCATCCACCTGTGCAACAAAGTATTTGCTGTAGTCTGGGCTGGCTAACACAGGGGGTCCTCCCAAAGCTTCCTTAAGCTTCTGAAATGCCTGCTCACATGCTGGGGTCCACACTACTTTATCTGGCCTGTTCTTCCTTGTCAGGTCTGTGAGGGGAGCAGCTATGGTACTATAACTGGGAACAAACTTTCTGTAGTACCCTACTGTCCCTAAGAATGCCCTCACCTGCTTTTTGATAACAAGTGCACAACATGCCTGAATAGCTTCCACTTTGACAGGCTCTGGCCTTATCTTACCACTCCCCACTCTATGTCCTAGGTAAGAGACCTCTGCCATACCCACCTGACATTTGCTCGGCTTAATGGTCAACTCTGTCTTCTGTAGTCTGCCCAGCACCTCCATGACATGCTGAAGGTGCTCTTGCCAGGAATGGCTGTAGATAGCAATATCATCCATGTAAGCAAGGGCAAACCCTCCTGCTCCTACTAAGATATGATTGACCAGCCTCTGGAAAGTCGTTGGGGCATTCTTCATTCCAAAGGGCATCTTTGTGAACTCATACAAGCCAAAAGGAGTCACAAAGGCTGACTTCTCTCTAGCACTGGGAGTCAAGGGCACCTGCCAGTAACCCTTGGTAAGATCAATGGTTGTAAGATACTTAGCCCACCCAGCTGCTATAGGGCCTCATCTGTCCTAGGCATGGGGTAAGCATCCGACTCTGTGTGACTATTTAATTTCCTGCAATCCACATAGAACATGTTGCTGCTATCCTTCTTTGGCACCAATGCCACTGGTGAGGCCCAGGGACTGTTGGACTCTTGAATCACCCCAAGTTCCAACATCTTCTGTACCTGCTCCCTCAGAGTCTGTTTGACTCTCTCAGGCACCCTATAAGGGGCCTGCCTAATAGGCCTATGGGGTCCTGTATCCACCTGGTGCTGCACCAGGTGGGTACTCCCTGGTTTCCCGGTGAACATGCCCCCAAACTCCTGCAACACTGCTCAGATTTCTCAGACCTGGGTAGGAGATAGCTGCTGGGACATTGCTACCCCTTCCACTGAGGTGTCAGCCTGAGCCTCACTGAGGAGATCACTCCCAAGATCTCTCTCAGACTCTTCCTGCAATCTACTGCAAATGTTCAGCACAAGGGCCTCCCTATCATGGTAAGGTTTCATGTTAACATGGTACATTTTGTGCCCCTGCCATCTGCCAGGCACTTCCACCATGTAGTTAACCTCACTTACCTTTCTTACCACCTTGTAGGGTCCCTCCCAAGCTGTCTGCAACTTGTTGTGTCTGACAGGAATGAGAACCATCACTTGCTGCCCTACAGCATACTTTCTAGCTCGAGCATTCCTGTCATACCACACCTTTTTCTGTTGTTGGGCTTCTGCCAGGTTCTCCTGGGCCAGGCCCATGAGTTCCCTGAGCCTTGTCCTGAGGTTCAGGACATATGCCACAACAGACTCCTTGTGAGACTCACACTCACCTTCTCACTCATCTCAAATTAAATCTAGAGGTCTCCTCACCCTATGCCCATACAGCAACTCAAAGGGTGAAAAACCTGTGGATTCCTGGGGAACCTCTCTGTAAGCAAACAACAGATGGGGCAAACATTTGTCCCACTCCCTCTTAAACTGATCTGCAAATGCCCATAGCATGGACTTGATTGCAGAGTTTAAACTCTCAACAAGACCATTAGTCTGGGGATGGTAGGGGGTGGTCTTCATGTGCTTCACCCCACAGGACTTCCACAGACAAGCCAGCAGGTCTGACATAAAACTGGCATCTCTGTCAGACAGTATTTCCTTTGGGAAACCTACCCTGCTGAACATATCTAGCAAAGCATTTTATTTATTTATTTATTTGCTGTTGGTTAACCAGGATAGTCCATTGGGCCAAGAGAACCTGTTTTCAATGGAGTTTTGGGGAGAAAAGCTCCATTACAGATTACATATTATAGAGAGTTATATGCAGGTTACATATTATAGAGATTTACATCCAAATTATTGTACTTGACATCACGAGGAACAGTAATTACAATGAGTAAAGTTAAGCATTAATACAATTAAATAATAAAACATATTAAAGTTGAAATCAAATTATATCATAGGCACAAGGATAAGGAAGTGAGTAGATAGGTGCATAAGGCTTTCAGGAGGATAGGAACTATTAAGGAATAGATTACTGTCTGAGGTAGAGAGTAAAAGGTGGAATACAGTAGAGAGTATAGAAAGATTATGTGGGGTAGGAGCAGGAGCATTCCCATGTGGATGATAGGTAGGAGTGGAGTGATTTTTTAAAGGTAGGAAGGCTAGTGATGGTACGAATGGAGGGTGGGAGGGAGTTCCATAGGCGTGCTAGTGAAAAGGAGAGGAGGTTTTGTCCTGGGGGGCAATGGGGTCTATAGACTTCTATTAGGTTTTGATTAGTAGATCTAAGAAGTCTTTGAGCATGATGAATTTTAAAGGTAGTGGACAGGGAGGGACAGAGGGATGGTTGAAAAATGAGTTTGTGTGCAAATTTTAGTTGAGTGTAGGAGAGGTAGTTGGGAAGTTCAAGCCAATTTAGTTTGTGGAGTGGTGCACAGTGATGGGTTGAAGATTTATTGCTAGTGGCAAAATTGGCTATTTTATTATAACAGGTTGAAAGTTTTGTTTTGAGAGCTGATTGTAGATTAGTTAAGAGAGGGGCACCATAAAGGAGGGAGGGTAAGAGAAATGTGGTAGAGAGAGTGAGTTTGGTAGTAGGTGAGAGGAATTGTTTGTGTCAATACAGCAGGCCTAGTTTTTGGTGGGTTTCTTTAATGTTTTGTAGTAAATGGGACTTGAAAGTAAGGTTATTATCAATTTGGACTCCTAGAAGCTTGGCTTCAGTTACCAGTTCAAGTGGGTTATTATTTTGACTGGTGATGGAGAATGGTTGTTGATCCAGTGTGTTGGTTTTAGAGGGGGTGAATATCATTAGTTTTGATTTAGCTGCATTAAGTGCAAGATGGTTGCCTTTCATCCACTGTTCTGTGGTGGAGAAGGCATCTTGAGTCAGCTTTTGGAGAGTTGAAATGGAAGATGAAGCACAGATGATTGTAGAATCATCTGCATATTGGATGATGTTAGCATAGGGGATAGAGTGATAGTAGTCATTTACAAAGATATTAAAGAGAAGGGGTCCTAATATGGAACCTTGTGGAACACCTGTGGGGCTATTAAGGAAAGAGGAGATGGATTTTTCCACTTAACAGCTTGATGCCTGTCTGAGAGACAGCTGGTGAACCAATTTAGAGCAGAAGGTGAAGGTTTAGCTTGGAGAGTTTAGTTAGAAGTAAGTTATGGGAGATAGTGTCAAAAGCTTTGGAGAGATCAAGTAGAATGGTAGATACAGTGAGGCCAGAGTCTCTAGCCTTGTTCACATTTTCGAGGAATGATAGGAGGGCTGTCATAGTGCTGTGATTGGGACGGAAGCCGTGTTGAGTAGAAGTTAGTAGGTTGTTGTCTAGTAAGTAGGGAAGGAGTTGAAGGTGAATACATTTCTCTAGAATTTTTGAAATAGGAGAGGATAGCAATGGGGCGGAAGTTGGTAACGCTAGTATTATTTCCTCCTTTATGGCAGGGAATTATATAAGCCTTTTTCCAGATTTGAGGAACGTGACTTTCTTGGATGGAGCGGTTGATTAGGATACTAATTGGCAGGGTGATAGCATCTGCAGCTATACTGAGGAAGTGTGAGGGGATGTTATCAGGGGCGTTGGTGCAAGGTTTTAGCTTTTTCAGGAGTTTTTTGATAGTGGAAGTAGGGATTGGTTCCAGGGAGAATCTAAGTGGTTGGGAGATAGTAGGATGACAGAGTGGAGAAGGAGGAGGAGTGGGGGGGAGAGGAGGAAGTTGGAGGTGGATGGTTGGAGGAGAAGGAAGAGGTTAGTTTGGAAATGCAGTCAGTGAAAAAAGAGTTAAACTCGGTGGCAAGGTCATTGTCTTGTATGCTTGGGTTGGGGTTTGGGTTTTCAGTTGTACCGGGTTTTAAGAGGGAGGTTATACCTCTCCAGAAGTTTTGTGGGTCATTTTTGTATTTACTTTGAAGAGAAGAGTGATAGTTGTGTCGGTCTGCTGTGATAAGCTTTTTTACTGAGTTATGAAGAGTTTTGTAGTCATTAAGAGTAGTGGTAGATTTGTGCTTCAGATAGTGTGCTCAGGCTTTATCTCTTAGTCACATGGTTGTTAGTGTATTTTTAGTTAGCCAAGGGGTAGTTTTGTTTTTTATTCTTCTGGTTTTTAAGGGAGCATGTGTATCTAACAGGTTTAAGAAAGTGGAATTAAAGTGAGTGATGGCACTTTCCAGGGGAAGAGTTTTTAGTGGGTACCAGTTAAGGCATTTTAGGGAGTTAGAGAAGGCTTCTGGGTTGAAGTTTTTTTGGTCTCTGAAAGTGATGTAGTTATGAGAAACTTGTAGGGAAGAAGAGAGGTGTGTGGCAAAGATGGGAAGGTGGTCACTTAGGGAGTCAGGAAGAATTCCACTATCAGGGTAATTGTGGGGGTGAGAGACTAATATCCAATCTATAGTACTGCCAGAAGAGAAGTCTTTAGAGGGCCTAGTAGTGGAGTTGATGAGTTGAGTGAAGTTATACAGGTTGATGTTAATGGAGGGGGTATGGGATTGAATGGTGGACCAACTGATGTTAGTGTCTCCCATGATGATGGTTTCATTAGAAATATTGGAAGAGAACCAGGAGAGGATATCTTCCAGTGTGGGGATATTGTCGCCTGTGGGAATGTAGAATGAGGCTATGCATATATTTCTGTGTTTATTTAATCGAAGTAGGCCAATTATTAATTCTGCATTGTTGAATTGAGGAATAGCTTTATTGTAAGGAGTAATGGATAGGGAGGATGAGTATAGTAGAGCTACACCACCTCCTTTTCACTGGGTTCTGTCTGCTCTGATAATGGAGTAGTTGGCAGGAATTATCTCCACATCTTTTATATGTGGTTTTAACCAGGTTTCAGATATGCCTAAGATATCTGGTTTATTATAGTGTAACCAGGCTTGAAGGTTTGGAGCTTTGTTCGCTAAGCTTTGTGCGTTCAGGGATGCTAATCGAATGGATTTTGAAGAAGGGGGGGAGGTGTTTGGGCCTGGGTTAGGATGTACATCCCCAGCTAAAAGTAGAGATATTAGAATTTCTATTGTATAGTATGGGTTATTGTGTTTTTTGTCATAAATAGTAGAGGTTGTAGGAGATATGTTTAGTAGGGTGTGGGTAGTAGTTTTTAGTGAAATAAGTTTGAAGTGAAAGCAGAGATTGGGTTTGATAGGGTAAAGTGTAGGAGATATTGGTATGACTGAGTAGGGGTGAAGTAAGTGGAGAGAGGTTGTGTGATAAAGTGGGGAGTGAGATAGCTTGTTAGGCTGGGTAAGGTAGTAGATGAAGGTTAGGTAAAGTAAGTGAAGTATTTGAATGGAGAAGAGTGTATACTTTGGATGCATGTTTGGGTTTTTTTGGGATATTTATGGTTAGTAGTAAGAGAGATTAGGGATGTGTGGTGTATAGAAAGGGTTAATGGGATATGTGGTGGAGGAAAGTTGTGCAGGGAGGGAAATAAAGGAGGAAGGGGTGGAGGTGTGGGAGAGGAAGTAGGTGTGGTTATGTGGGTATTAGTATGGATGTGGTGGGGGTGGGTGGGATTTGGGGGTAGGGTAGGGGAGCGGAGTGAGCCCGTAGGGCGATCGGAGCAGGGAAGAACAGAAGGAAGAACCAGCAGCTGAAAAAGTATCAGCCACTGCAGCTGTGAAAGCAATATAAGCAGGTAAAGTATGTGAATAAAAAGGTAAGATAACTAACTATCAGAAAAGAAACAGAGGGGCAAGTTATCTATGGTATTCTGTTCAGGGGTGGAAGAACCAGGATATAGTTGGAGAACAATGGCTCGAGAGATACCTAGGCAGCTACTTAGGAGGGGAGCCAAATAAAAGTAAAAGATATATTGCCCTATGGATGGTAGGTGCTGCCACCTAGTGGTGAAATAGAGATAGGCAGGCTGAAAAGGGGGTGGAGGACACTTAACCTGTACGGAGGGAAATATGTAGGACTCAGTTGACCAGAGGAGGGGAGTAAGGTCTTGTGATCTACGGTAGGCTGCTGGCTCACTTATAAGGGAAGTTATAGGAAAATACAAACGTTAAGTAGGTAGTTTGCAAAGACAGTAGTTGGTGTTAGGCTACCTACATTCCCAAAAGTTACTCAGGGGCAGTCTTCAGTAGTATTTCTTTAGTCCAACAATAACCAGCAACTTCCAGAGAAGAGTCATGGGTATTGGCGGTAGGTATTCCTTAGGCTTGTGATGAATGGGGGGAGCTCCTGGAGAGAGTTTTCTGGTGAGGAACTGTAAAATGAGAGGAAAAGATAATCTAGGATTAGGATTAATAGGAGGTTATGGTTACAAGTGAATAGAAGAGGGAGTACAATGGAGAGTATGCAAGGAGTGGGGAAGAGATAGGATAGAGGAGTAGTAGGTAATACAATGCAGAAAGGGTAAGGGAGAGAGGTAATACAGTAGGGAGTTAGAGAGCTGTAAAATATACCACAGAGATGAAGTAGAATGAAAAGGGTGAATTTGAAGGGAGATAGGGGGTTCGAAGAAATAGGGACTGAAGGAGGGAAGGTATAGGGGGTTAGCAGTGAAGGAGAATAGTAGTAGAGGCAGCAGAGGTACAGAAGGTAGATATTTGCAGTTTAAAGTATAGTAAGTACAGGGTAAAAAATACAGTTGCTTCTACGAAATATAAAATAGCTCTACAATATATATGCAGGTTACGTATGAAACAGAACAGGATTACAAATATAGTTGCATCTACAAAAGCAGCTCTACAACAGTAATAAGGTGTGGGTAGATTAAGCACTTACAAAACACAGATTAAAAGCAGTATGCAGCACTATAGATAAGACACAGCATAATACAGTGCAAGCTAGTACAAATATGATGAGGCAGGGCTATCTAAGCATTGAGACTGGCTTTGATACTCAGTAAAGTGATCAAATAACAGGCAATATATTTCACTAGATAATAAATAGCGCATAGCATAACCAATGTTATATATGGAAGATATACAAAGCAGGCCAGATTCACAGTGCCTTAGTGAAGCAGAAATGCTCCAGACATCAGAATATGCCTTTTCATCAGTTGTATTGCAGCAACACTGTGTTGCAAGGTCTACGTGAAGGATAGTATGGTTGGAAGGGGTGAGGGAAAATCGCTCACTCCTTCTAATAGGGTCCGCTTAGTTTTGTAGTGTTGTATAGTCATTTTGGTGGCGTACACACTTGTGCTTGCTTCTATTTTAGTATAAGGGAGAGAGAGAATATGTACATAGACCAGTAAATTTCCGTTGTGAGGGCGAAGGTATCACATGCATCTATGAAGGCTTTTCTGTTAGCTGAAAGGAGTAAAAGGTAGTGCACGTGGCTCAGAAAGTCACCGTAGTATGGCTGACTGGTATCATAAGCACTGTGGGGTTAAATCTACGTGGAACTTGCTTGCAATTGCTTTTATGCAAGCACTTGTGAGAATGGTTATGTCAGGGGCTCAGAAGTCACCGAAATGAGGACGACAGGCAGTGCGGAGCAGTATAACGATCACTTTAGCGGCTATGGTTTGGATACACAGGTTTGAGCACACAAGTCATAACTAGGCAATTTAGAATTGAGAAGAAATGCCCAGAGAGTCGCTGTAGAGTGGTTGACAGATATCATACACACTGTGGGGCCAAGTCTACTTGAAACCTGCTTGCGTTTGCGTTTATGCAGGCACTTGTGTGAATGGTTATGTCAAGGGCTCAGAAGTCGCCAGGTATGGACGACAGGCATCGCAGAAAAGTACAACAATCACTTTAGTGGCTAAAGTCTGGATACACAAGTTTGAACACATAAAACCATGAATAAGCCAGTCAACCAAGATACAATTAACCACAGTGAGCTAACTTACCAGGCGGCGAAGAACGAGCAGCACTACCGCAGGACCAGCACAGGGGCATCTTATCCCTAATTTAAAAATGGTGCCACAAGCCAAATCCTCTATATGTAGACTAGGGGGAGGGCAGGTGAAGGGCGGGGAATAAATACAGGTGAGGTCAGAGGGGTAGAGAGGTGGGGAGATAGAATGGTGGGCAGGGGAATAACAGGAGGCTAAGTACAGAAGGAAGAACCAACAGCTGAAAAGGTATCAGCCACTGCAGCTGTGAAAGCAATATAAGCAGGTAAAGTATGTGAATAAAAAGGTAAGATAACTAACTATCAGAAAAGAAACAGAGGGGCAAGTTATCTATGGTATTCTGTTCAGGGGTGGAAGAACCAGGATATAGTTGAAGAACAATGGCTCAATGGAGGACAAAGCCACTGCCTCAGGGTATCGTGTAGCATAATCTGCAATCACTAGGATACACTTTTTCCCTGTGGAACTTGAGGTACTCAGAGGACCCACAATATCCATAGCTACCCTCTGAAATGGCTCCTCAATCACAGGCAAAAGCATCAAAGGAGCTCTCACCTTGTCTCCTGCCTTGCCTACCTTTTGGCACTGCTCACAGGTCCTGCAGTACCCTGTTACATCTCTGGAAATTCCATGCCAATAGAAGTTTTGCATAATATGCCTCTTTGTACATTTTATGTCCACATGGCCTGCAAAGGGAATATCATGGGCTATGGCTAGAAGCGCCAGATGGTAAGCTCTAGGCACTACCAACTGCTGTACTCTCTCCCCTTCTAGCCCTCCCTCAGGGGTCCACTCTCTGTACAGTAAACCTTTGTTCCAGTATACAGATTCCCCCTTCCCTTGAGAATCAGGTGCCTCCCTAGCTACCTGCCTCAGGCCTTGCAATGTAGGGTCTGAGAGCTGAGCTTGTCTCAAGTCTCTCCTTGTAACCCTTCCCAGCTCTCCTTCCACTGGAAGTCTGGCATCCTCTGACAGCGGTGCCTCGCTGTCAGCCTGGGTACTACTACTCACCTCTACCTTTGCAGTTACCCTGTCCAAGGGAACATCAGTACCCACAAGCAGCTGTGGCTCACATTCAGTTTCACTGCTACAGCATAGCTCACTCCCTGAAGTAACCACCTCAGCAGTCCTGGCAGCAAGTATGCAGTCTGTCTGGGTCTCCCTTAGGCTACCAGCCCCACATACTTGTCTCCTAACCTCACTGCATTTAACTGCATAAGTACATGGTACTGCCTCATCCAAATCCTTCCCTCTCAGGACAACTGCAGGATGGTAGTTCCATACACCTGTTGTCTCAAGACAACCTACTATTGGCATTTTGTCTTTCCCACTTACTGGTTCTCGCACCTTTGGTTCCCCACCTTTCCTCTGTGGACTCCTGTATGCCACATGGCCCCACTGGTTGCATTCAAAACATTTAACCCTAGCTCCTGGACATATACCTGGACTAGTGGCTTCCCCTGCTACTGGCAGATTCTGTTGGGACAGTCTGTGCTGCCCACTATGGGTTCCTTTAGACCCATGAGCAGTACTGGGGGTCCCTTTCCTGTGCAAGGCTGCCCTGCTTGCTAGGTATAGGTCTCCCTTCTTCCTCAACTCCTCTGAAGTAGCACATTGTCTATCAGCTAACCAGATCCTCATGTCCTCAGGCAAAGTGCTAAGGGCTTGTTCCCTTACCAAAAGGTCTGCCAGCCCTTCAAAAGTGGTGACCTGACATCCACTCACCCAGCTATGAAAATAAGTGCTCAGTTCAACAACATATTCACATACATTTTCATCTGCCTTGCGTCTATGCTCACAACACTTTTTCCTATACATTTCAGGTGTTAGCTTAAAACATTCTAACAAATGTATTTTTACAGCAGTATAATCAAAACAGTCAGTGTCATGCATTTTTGCTAAAGAAGTTACAGCTTTACCATGGAGTAAGGGGGTCAGGAACAGTACCCAGAGCCTTTGGTCAACTTCATACTGTTTATATGCCTGCTCAAACATATGAATGAAGCTATCAAAAATTATCCCCCTCTTTAAACTGTGGAAGAAATGTACTGACCTTTTGTGCTTCTGGGGTCCGGTTACTCCCATCCCCATTACCTCCATGACTCTGGCAAAGAGTCAGCATTTCCCTCTCATGCTTTCTCTGCCATTCCTGTTTTTCAGCTTCTAGGCTCCTCATTCTCTTGGCTGCTTCCAGTTCCATAAGCCTGGCCTCCAACTCAAATCTCTTTAGCTCCAGCTGGATTTTTAAGTCCACTGCAGAAAGGTTGAGCTGTCCATTCTCCGAGAATATTGTATCTCCACTGTCAGTCTGATTATCCTCCAGGCTGCTGTTTTCTGATGCAGCTGTAACCAAGGCTGCAATCAGGTCTGCCTTAGTCAAGTTTCCATGCACCAGCCCTCTAGCCTGGCACATCACCGCCAGCTGGCTCCTTTTCAGCTTTCCATACTCTTGTGCTGACATGCTGTCTTCTCACCCTGACTAACACTAAGCTAACAAAAGAAATAAACAGTTGTGATCTGAACTCTTGGTATACACTACGTGGCTGTTTTAGAGTATAAAACACTTTTAGAGATCACTGTACATAAGCTACCGGAATTCACTCTACCCCACACCACTACAAGCCAATTAGTATGTGAAGTAGATCCCACCACTGCCAAACACGTGTGATGACCGTGCCCTGACCCAGCAATCAAGGAGCCTCAATCCTCACCACTAACACCAGGGAGGTCGTCCCCTAGAACAGGAAAGGATAATTAATACACACAGTATAGTACAATTTCCCTTAAGTGCACACAGAGATCACAATCAGTCTGAGGCTGGCTGCTCCCTTGCTCACCAGGTCCTCAATAAGACTCCCCACTGGCACAGCTATAGGGTCCAGGTCTCAGCCTAACTGGGCAAGCTAGAACCTCCAGTACCCTCTCTGTCCAGCCAGTGCTTTGTGTCCCTGCCTAAGTAGCTGACACAACACACACACACACACACACACACACACACACGTGGAACACTTGGAGATAAGTATTTATACACTTTACAGCCACTCCTGGGGAAGGCTGACACAGATTCTCCAGCTGTGTCCCTTTACCCAGACTATATGGTAGTAGTTACTGCCACCACCCAGTTAATAATATCAACTACTAAAAGGCCCTTAAAAGGGTGCAGAATTATTACTATGCAATATTAATATCCAATGATAATGTGACTATACAGTCTAAGGCTTATTGGAAGGGCTTAGACAGTAAACTCTATAAATATATAATGTACTCTAAAGCATACTTCATCTCTACACAAACCAGTCACAGGTAGAAGGTTTTAAAAATATTTAATAATAAATAATTAAAACACAAGACAAATCTACTACACCACAGAGATATCTAAGAGTTCACAGATCACACAGAAACGTATAATAATATTGTAGGAAAGATCTGATTACACAGAAAGATACTTAATCTAACTTTCTAATCTTTAGCTAATCTTAGAGAAGACATATTGCTACAATCCCACTTACATACATGAAAAGCATAGGCAGTGCTGGTAAGTTAGATGTCCAAGATCAAAATGCTCCAGGTCTCGTGTGAGAAATAGTATTTAAACATTACTAACAAACATGTCTCTAAGGCCCTCCCAAAATGACATCATTTTTGACAGGTTTTCCCAGTATTCATATTGCATCATCTTAACACCTGGTCTGTGTACTCAGGCCACAAACTGCATTATTTAGCAATCTAACACCTCATCAGAAACTTATAATGATACAAGACATTTCACATGTATATACTAACAGAAACTAAAGCAATAAGGCACCTTCCACATCTAAATTCTAGTCATAAACTTTAGCCTTAAAACAATGGGCCTGAAATCTTTATCCAGCTGCCCTCGGGCCAAATTCTAACATGAAAGGCTACAACATGCTTCACTGGGCCAGTAGAGTGTAATGTTGTCACATATTTTGCAGTTCCACATTTCACAGTGTTTTCTTACATTTATAAACACAAGAATGTATTTTATATTGATTTATACAGTTGATAGAATTATATATTAAATTCTATTTGTCTAGGCTGGCAGCCTTCGCCCATCTCTCCCCAATCCTCACAATGGCTATGAATGAGGTGCCTCTGAGGGAACCAGTATTAAAAGAAGAGATAATGTCTACGGTTTTAGGTATAATTTTATACAAAACAGTCTCAACAGCTACCAGGTACCTCAATAAAAGATATATCTTAGGTTGAACAGTAGAAACAAAATAGAGGTAAGGTTCCAAGCTTCTTCAATTTGTTTTATTACTTCAGTAATAAAACAAATTGAAGAAGCCTGGAGCCTTACCTCTATTTTGTTTCTACCATTCAACCTTAGGTATAATTTTGCCATGTGTTTCTAATGATATTATAATTTTGTTTTGAAATAATTCTTTACAGGTTTGGATATCAAGACAAATACAATTTTGTAAACTAAATCTTGCTATTAAATAATCAGCTGAATGAAACTTATTTGTAGATAAAAACTGATTCCAGTACAACAAATTACCCTTTTTAAATTCTAACATTTTACTAACATCAAAGTCACTCAAACATTCAGTAGTGAAAACAATTGGGAATATTGAAATGAATAAGTTGTTGGGGTGAAAGAGGTACTGGATTCCCCAGCATTGAGTTATACATAAATGGTGTTATTATTAATATAAATACTCTTATTGGTTAATACTTCATATACATCCTATTAGAAGTCAATACATAAAATTATATTAATAAATAAAAATAAAATACTACTTGAACCTCTTATTTAAATAGATAGAAATATCTTTATATGGCTGATAAAAATATATATACAGAATAACAAACAGGAAGTAATATCATTTTCCTTCTTTAACCAGATATTATTGAATTTTAAAATATCTATGTATTTCTCAACTAAACTTTTCATATTGCTCAGGTTTTTGTAAGGAAAGGTAAACCTTGCTCCAATAACATTAGTTAATTCAATATTGACAATTATACTTGTCCAATTATCATTTAGTTTTCCTTGAATGCCACCATATCTATAGTAA
This sequence comes from Protopterus annectens, assembly GCF_019279795.1. NCBI lineage: Eukaryota > Metazoa > Chordata > Ceratodontiformes > Protopteridae > Protopterus > Protopterus annectens. The sequence goes on along the minus strand of NC_056748.1, from coordinate 952,653,835 downwards.
TAGGAACTGCAAATGAATTCATAAAATCAGTTGCCTTATGTTTATCAAAATCATACCCATTAATAAAAATGGATGGAATTTCATCCAGCTATTGAGAATGATTTCATCAGCAATTTTGGCAACTCTGTCAGGAAAATAACCTCTTGCAGAAAACATGTTTATCAAAACTGAAAATTGTGTATGAAAGTTGATGTCTTCCCTTATTAAATGCAAAGTCTTACAAATTGTCCTCTGACAACATTACACTTCATGAATGACATGTGCTGGCTACTGTGGTGCAAATATTTTCTAACAAGTGTCTCTTTTCTGAAAATATCAGTATAAAATTGTTTATCATGTACATCCATTGTAATTACAATTTACCTACTTCTTCCAATGTGAAAGCCAAAAAGTCTTTTCAAATTATCAATAGTGCAAGCCGCGGTGGTACAGCAGTAGCACTGTTGCTTCACAGCAAGAGGTTCTCCTGTTCGATTCTCAGCTGGAGTGCCTTCTGTGTGTAGTCTGCATGTCCTCCCCACAGTCGAGTGGCCTCCGAAAGACATGCGTGAATGGGTGTGCCTTCGCTAAATGTTGGGGGTCGGACTTGCAATTTGGCACCATAAAAATCGACTGCCAATCATTAGTGGACCGGAGTTCTGCTGTGACGACCCCTAACCTGGAAAAGTTGAAAAGACAAACAACAAACTGCTCCAAATGAAAATCAAATTATTGTGAGCAATGTGTCTTTTGTAAAAATAAACCTGTTTGAATAAAGGATGTGCCATCAGAAAATCATGCTTCTACCTAATCATAACAAGATTAGTAAAAATTGATGCCAGCCCAGCACCCACTGCAGCACCACCAGAGTTGGTGGGAAATTTTATCCTGAAGCATAAAAAAATATTAAGTACAATGTCTGATAACAAACATAAAGTGTTAATCTTGACATTGTCAGAGTCAGCAAATTAACTTAAATATGATCTAACACAATCAACACCCACAAATTGTTTAATAGATGTGTATAAAGAAACTGCATCAAGAGTTACTAATACAGTTTCTGAACCAGAAAAATATATAGCTTGTGAATAAATCCAAACATAACTAGGAATCTAGCAAATAAGAAGCAGAATGCTCCACCACTGTAGTTAAGACTGCACCCAAGTATACGGCTATAAAGTCTATTTTACTGTTATATGCTGCCATTATAGGCTGGGAAGGTGGATTCTTATTGATTTTGTAAATCTAAGGGACATCAAATATTTTACCTACCTTAGAGTGGTCTTTTTTTAAAGAAAAAATCATATACTGAAAAACTATGTACTCCTGACTAGGCGTAATGTTGCATACCTCACAGACGCAGTATAGACAAGGTTTGAGTCCTACCTTTGAAGGAAATTGTATAGGCTTAAAATGACCTGCAAGGATGGCTAACCTATTATTTACCTATAAACATAAAAAAATCCAATAAACATTGGTCAACTTTTTTTAACTCATTACAGCTGAATGCATATCCAGACATTTTTGCAGTTAACTCCTACTGACACCTCTAGGTGTCAACTATTGGTTGTTCATATTTGTATTAATAATTCCAAAACCATGCTATATGGAAGGTATCATAAAATTTTATCTTAAAGCATGCATAACAGCAAACACAATTGTATTGATATTTGATCTCTGTCTAATGCAGCTAATGATATATTGATTATTTCTATACTGTTTGTATTGTAATAATTTTCATATTTCTCTAAATATATTGGATATATGAAAGCTCACAGCTGTACAAAGAAAATCCTGCTGGCAGTATGTGTATTGCTTGAATAGTTACTGAGATACAAAATGAATATTCACTACCTTTATTTTGGCTTATAAAATCCAGTTTAAAGCAACAAACTGAATGAATGCCACCAACATAAAGATTCATTTATCCTGAATAGTTTTACCATTTACAGTTTTCTAGTAACACTTATGGTTCCAGAGATATGAATATTTGTTTGAACTGTAAGGTGATAACTTCATTCTTTTTAAAGACTCAAGCCACACCCACTGGGAGATAAAGGTACTCACTCAAAAGAGCTGTACTGGAGGGAATGATTTAAATAATCAATCACAAAATACTTTGTGACCACTTTCTAGCAGCTACTGTCAGACAATAACTCAGATATACAATCATTACACATATCCACATCCATCAAAACAGTACCATTCCCTGTGTCAGCTTTCATAATTCTCAACATATCAAGCTTTTCATGTTTTTCATAAGTTTTTAAATTAAACACCTTACTGATAGGTTTACGATAAGGAATTGAATAAAATACCTTTCACAGGTGTCATGAAAGACAACCAAAATACTATGCAAAGTTGCATTGTAGGTACTTCTTTTATGAATACTGTCAACCTCTCCATTATTGGTATAGCTTTATATCTCACAAAATATACTGCAGATTTACTTTTCTTTTATACAATTTAAAATCAGTTTAGAAACTAGATTACATTAGCCCTCCTAGTTGGAATGTACACAATGAAACAATATATTATCAATTAAAGTAAACAGCATACAAAATAACTATTTACAATAGTGTCTACATCAATTACTTGACATATACTTCATTCCCATTTATAGAAAGATGTAAATGTTTAATAAATAAATGTCCTTTGTTATAAGTATCCTAGATCAATACTTTTCTAGGAAAATAAATAAAATAATTCCATCTGTTCTCATTTTACTAGAGATTAGCTTATTTTGACATAGAGTATTAGCCATATTTATACATTCTTTAAATGAGAGAATCATTTCTTTCTTCCAGTATATTGCAATAACTTTGCTATCAGTAGACAACAAACTCATGAGAAGCGACAATTGCTTACTGACAACATTTCCAGGAATTGGCACACTAACTTATTACAATACAGCAACATCTCCAGGGTTTTCTACAGTTACATCCTGCTGATAGCTCTAGCTGCTAATTATTGTTTGCTCATATTTGCTTTAATAATTCCAAACCCATGCTACATACAAAGTATTAGAAAATGTAATCTTAAAACAAAATGGCAAACACAGCCGCATTTATAACTGAACTCTGTCTAGAGCAGATAAAAGAAATGTTGAATATTATTTGCATACTATTTATTTGTATTTTAGTAATTTTCATAGTTCTGTAAATATCTCAGCAACCAAGTGATGCTGACAAAGCTACTTAGCCCCACATGGTTTATGAAGATAATGCAGCTGGCAGTATGTGCATGGCTTGAATGGTTACTGAGATATAATAAGTTGCTTATACATTATATAACTGTTGTTATCATGCCTTATAAATCCAAGTTGCTTATACATTATTTAACTGTAGTTATCATGCCTTATAAATCCATTTTATACCTTCAATCAAATGATTGCAATAATTATAAAGATTATTTTGTGCTGAACAGTTTGCTGTTTGCAGTTTTCTAATAACATATATGGTTCTTGAAATATTTGTTTAAACTGTTAGGCAATAACTTGTTTTTTTAAAAAGGCACAGGCCACATCTACTGGGAGTTAGAGTACAAACTCTAAAGAGCTCCTCTGGAGTAAATGAGTTAAATAAAACTAATGTTTTAGTTAAACTAAAATTGTCTGTCAAAGAAGCTTGTTGAAAGCTATTAATTTATTTCCAAAAAGGTTTTATGATATCACGTTCAAAACCACACATTGAAACTCATGTTTGAGCACAGACTTGCATCTCTAACCACATTTTTATACATGGGTTCCATTTTATGAGAGGTAATAAAAAACTCATGTACAAATTTCCATGACAATAATTTCGAGTATAAGGAAGATGCAGTTTTCATTGGTGATGTTAATATTCATCTTTTTTCATTATCTATGTGATAGATGCTCTTCACCCTGGCAGTAACTAAAGAGTCTCAGTTCTTACCCCTGTCTCCAGTAAGGGAGTATCACTAAAATCAGGGAAAGAAATATACAATTTCCCCCTAAGGGTACACTGAGAACAGGTCCCTAAATGAGTCTTCTACACTAACCACTGTGTCCCAATTCTAATCTGATACACTCACTCTTAAATGTCTGATATTCACACATACACACTCTTGGGAAAGATTGACACAGATTTGCCAGCTTTGTTTCTTTGTCACAAAATAAAAGCTGATGGCTGCCACCAGTCAGATACCTCAATGCCCTTCAAAAGGGGTATACAATTATATTGGGTAAAATAGATATTGAAACCAATGGTAGCATGTATCCCAAGCAGTAAAGCATTTTGGAGTGGCCCTGTTGTTATCACAATAAGCATAAAGACACTCAAGTTATTAAAAATATTTACTAAATAACTAGCCACAATGAGAGGTAGTAAAACATTTAATAATAAATAAAAAGATTTAAAACATGTAAATACTGAATAACTGATTCCAATAAACAATAGAGTTTCACACACAGGAAATATGAAAATAATACTGTAAGATATATCTCACAATGATTTTGGAAAACCTCTAACTAACTAGCTGTAGTTCCTTGACTATCTGAAGATAACTGTCTGTATCTAATTTAAATAACTCAGCAAGGCAAGATTATAACTACTTCTGCAAAGAAAGATGAGGAACTATGTCCACACTCTAGGCTGTTGACTGTCCCCAGTGACTGAAACAACTACTCTGGAAACAACTGGAATACTAGTGTTGAACAGCCTGGAAAACAACTACTGAACAATAACTGAATAACTGACTCAGAACCTGATTTTATAACAGATTATTTTAAAAGTAACAGGAAGCTGCTATGAGAATTGTACTCTCTCATATCAGACTTTGAAAAGTAAATAAGTAGCTGCATTGAAGATTCTATTCTCTCAGCTCTGACACACAGTGACATCACATCTAGGTCAGCTGACTCTGGCATAACATAAATTCAGAATTCTCTTTAAAAAATGTACATTTGGTCAGCCAGAACACTGTTTGACATTAGTACATCTTGCATAAATCAAAGTGATAATCAAAAGACATAAAATTATTTACAAAATTATAGCTAGTCATGTTGGCATATGTAACACAAGGTAATTTACAATTATTTACAATTATTTACAAAACTGCAGCCAGTCATGCAAGCACAGATAACAATATGCAACATCCTCACATTTGTTCCCCTTTCACTCAGTCTAGACTTTCAAGTGACCCTGGATCATAGGATCACAGGATCATATAAAGTTACTTAGCTATTAGCCCTGAGGCCCTTATAAGCCTAGCCAAGGGTTTAGCCCATGTATAGACAAATCAGCACCTGATGCCAGGGACAACAGTGGAATCCCAGGGATGTATTTTCTATTTCCCATCCAGTTATCCAGGTTGAGCTTAAAAAGGGGTAAAGAGGTACTTTGGTTGACGTGGAGAGGCAGTCTATACCACAGGTGGGGGAACCTCTGGGACACAAAGCTTTCCCTACAACAATTCCTATTGATGTCACAGACCAGGTTGAGGCCATGTGTGTGAGTTACTCAAGTGGAGCTTGACTTGTAGATAGCAGCAGTCCCATCAAGGCAGGGTCCGAGATCACCTTGTCTGCCAGATCAAGGTCACCTCTGATGAATGTATGAAACAGAGTAGAAGGATAGTGCTTTTAGCCTATCTGTGTATGGAAGATTTTTGAGGCCCTGGATTCTCCTGGTGAGGATGTGGTCTCTCCAGCTGCTGCTTGTGCTTTGCGAGGTACATGCCAAATGGGGCATTGTACTCAATAATGGATCTTATAAGGGAAGAATAGAGGGATGTTATGACCTCCTTGTCCCTAGATGAGATACCATTACTTATGAGGTGGGCCACGTAGAAAGCTTTTCATACAATGGAAGCAAGATGGTGGTCAAAAGTTAGGTTACTATCAATCTGGGTGCCCAAATCCCTCATGACTGACTGCGTGCTTAGCACATTATTAATGTGATCATTTGTGGGGACATCACTTTCCCCAAAGGGGATGAGGATGCATTTTTTTTAATTCAGCTTGAGGCCATGTGTCTGGCACCAGTCATTTCTTTGTGTGAAACCCTCTTGAAGGATGTCCATGTCACTAGGGGCATTGATGACAGTGCCCAGCTTACAGTCATCTGCAAACTTGGTCAGCCGTAGCCCACTGGTTTTGGCATGCACCTCAGAAAAGTATATCCCAAATAACAGAAGCCCTAAGACCACTTGATACAGGTATACTGCTTGAGGTGGCTTCCCCTATTTTTACCAGGTGGGTTCTATCAGTGAGCCATTTAGATACCCATCTGGTAACATATGGATTGATGCCTAGTTGAGAGAGTTTATCTATTATGCCTGAGTGGGCATTAGTGTTGAAGGCTTTGGCCAGGTCATGGTAGGTGGTGTGCACTGTCTTCCCCTCGTCCATGGCTTTGGTGACAGTCTCAAAAAAAGTTGACCAAATTTAAAAGACATGACCTTCCCTTGATGAAACCAAACTGTGTGGGATCGAATGTTTGGAGGTTGCCAATGTCCTTGTTATTGAGGTCCATGTTAATCTGTTCCATGGCTTTACAGATCAGGCTGGTTATGGGTCTATAATTTCCTAGATCAGTGGACACTCCAGCTTTGTGTAAAGGGATGACAGTGGCTGTCCTCCACTCAGCAGGGACAAATCTGGTACTCAGGCTTTGGTTGAACAGGATGCCTAATGGTGCTGCAAGTTCCTGCCTGAGTTCCAGTAGGATGCATCCTAGGATGTTACTGGGTCCCATGGAGGCTGCATTTATTTTCCTTTGAGAGAGCAGTGATGACCTGATCCTTAAATATAAGGATAAGGGGACAGGTACTGGCAATGTCCTGATTTACTGATGGGGTACACTGGGGTAAAATTTTCTCTGAATCTGTCAGCCAGCAAGTTTGCTATATCTATGGCATTTGTATATGTGGTGTCCTTGACCACCAGTTCTGAACAGATCTGGGTGCTACCTTTGAGATTACAGACATATGTGAAAAAGGCCATATGATTGTCTGCAGTAGTTGTGACCAATTTGGACTCAACTTTTCTTTTGGAGGATTTCACTAGTGCTCTTATTTGCTTGTTTAGGCTAAAGAGAGATTGCGTCCAATTAGGCACCTGCTCTTCTTAGTCCTGGAAAGTAATTTATTTCTTTTGTTATAGAGTTTATTTATTGCAGATGTCCACCAGAAAGGTTTACTCTTCTTTGCAGAAAATAATTTAGTCCTGCCAGGTATTCCTGATTCCATGCATTTATATAAATGTTCATATAGTAATTTGGTATAGTTTTGGATACTAGTGCCATTTCCTAGAGAGGGGAAGTGGCTGAGGCTGACTGAAACTGTATCAATCTATACCCCTTCTTGACAGTCCATCTGCATTAGTATTACTGACCTCATTATAGTGTTGCACCTTCATGTCATATGCTTGTAATCCAATGCTCCACCTCAGTGACTTGGTATTTTGCTTACTGACTCTATTTTATATATATATATATATATATATATATATATATATATATATATATATAGTTCCTCTTCAGAAGGTCAAATGGCTGAAATCTCGAAATGCATATGGCCGAAGGCATATGCTCAAATTTCAGAAGCTCGACCTTCTGTAAGGGAAAGAAAAAAAACAGCAAAACACAAAACAATGTTTCTGCAGGGGAGCAAGCCCCCCTGCACCCCCCACACCCCCCGCTACTTATTTATTCCAACTTCGAGATCGCACTGTGCAGAAAGGGAAATCTCCCGTTCTGCACTGTATGTCGATCCCCATTGAAAAGGTTGAGCTTCTGAAATATATATATATATATATATATATATATATATATATATATATATATATATATATATATATATAGGGTCTATATTATATATTCAAAGCTTCAAAATTTTGAACCTCGTATGTATGACAGCGAAACTTGAAACCTCGAATATATAATAAAAAAGTAAAAAAAAAACTTACCTTAATGCTGTGAGCAGGGGGCCAAGCCCTCTGCTCCCCCAACACTACCCTACTTAAATATACCAACTCCGAGACCACACTTCAGTGCAGAAAATGGAAATGTTCCCATTCTGGGTGTACAGAGCCGTTGCTTTTCACCTTTGAACTTTTCAAAGTTCGAACATATGGTGTCGATCATATGACATTCGAACTTTGAAATTTTCTGCAATATAATGGGGACCCTATATATATATATATATATATATATATATATATATATATATATATATATATATATATATATGTGTGTGTGTGTGTGTGTATTTATATATATATATATATATATATATATATGTGTGTGTGTGTGTGTGTGTGTGTGTGTGTGTGTGTGTGTGTGTGTATATAATTTAAATCAAGATGAATAAGAAAATCAAATAAAGTTTGAAATGTATTCCTTATATTATGCATTAAATCAATTTTATAATTAATAAATTACCCATTTATCTCTATAGGTAACCAGTTGCTCATATCTCTATCATATTTACTCATTATAAAGTCAGAGGTAAGTATTATTTCTCCATTCATTTGATGCCAAAAATCAGACTTTGATTTCTTTTAAAACCTAGTTTTTAGAAAGAAATGGGGTGTAAATATAATCTACCGTGAAGGCTATAAGAAATATCAGATATATACATATATTTAAACAAACAAGCTTTTAAGATTATTAAAATGAATTTCCAAATATAATTAAAATAATCAGGGATGTTATTTACATTTTTATTAAACTATTTCTTTAACAACTGTTTAAAGATGTTGGGTTTTATTATTATTTTTTCCATTGTAGCAGAATGATTAGAATTTAACCATAAGACTACTGTTTTGATGATGGAAAATAAATCATATAATTCTATATCCAGAAATCACTCTCAGCCATTCAGCCAATCTCTTATATGATGACCTCAGGCCAGTCTTGGTTGATGTAGGAACAAAAGACATTTTAAAAGTTAATCACTAAATTGATTAATGAATTCTTTAGGAAGGAAAAGAGAAGTTGACTAAATAATGTATAATACATTTGGTAATACAATCATCTTAGTAACAATCTGTCTTCTATTAAGAAGAACATTTTATGCCATGTGTTCATTAGCAAATTAGTAAAATCTAAAATGCTGTTATACTTTATCAATGATATTTATTACATTAATGTGGCAATGTAACACCTAAGCATTTCATTTGCTTTTTTTAATCACAGTTAAATTTCAAACTTTTATATTGATTCATTTAATTCTTTATTAATTAATAACATATTTGTCTTACTGCTATTAAAATGTACTCCTGATACACATTCAAAAATGTAATGATGTAATTAAGGAAACAAGAGACATATCAGTGTTATCTATTGTAATTAAAAATTCATCTGCAAAAAGATGGATTCTAGAAGAATATATTGATTATTTATTTTAAATCATATATTATAAGCATTTTATTTTATAAAATTAGCTAAAGGTTCAATCACCAAAGCAAATAATAAGGGAGATAATGGATAATCTTTAGTGCCTTTAGAAATTTTAACTGGTTGAAATGAATGAACATAATTTAATAAATGCAGAAATGTTTTGATAAATATAATTAATGAGTTGTCTAAAAACATACATGTTTCCAATAAGGAAAATAAATAGAACCAATCTACAGAAACAAAAGCATTATTTAAATCTAAACTAATTATCAATAACTCTTTATCTTTATTATTAGCATAACCTATCAATGTAATTTTTTTAATATTATTATGAGATTAATATAAAACTAGTTTGGTCCTCATCTGCTAACAAAGGAAGAACATGTTTTATTCTGTTAGCATAAAACATTTATAATCAATGGTTAAAAGCAATATAGGTCCATCAGAAGTAAATAATGATTCATCTTTATCATGCTATAATATGAAAGAAATAAATGTGTATTTCCAGAATGGATTACTGTTAGATATATTTTGACAATAGAGAATACTCATAATAAAATAACTAATATCTCATTTGTTAATAATGTATACATTTCTTGTATAATTCCTTCATTACCAGGGACTTATTAGCTTTTAATTTTTTATTTGTGTTTAATTCTATCATTGTAATGTTTTTTTTTTTTCAATTTCTTTTTCATTATTTGATCTTGAGTTAATTTATTACGGATGCTCTTTTGTAAAAATGTTTTAAGTATTTATTTTGTGTTATATCAGCATTGGTATTAAGTTTTTCTAATATTTGCTAAAGTTGTCTAAAATCTCTTATATATCTGTGACATTTTTTGGTACCTGCTGCCATAATGTCTTTAATATGATTGGATTTAATAATTTTATTTGATCAGATGGCAAATGTATGCATACAATTAAGATTTAAACAATAAGATTGTAATTTATTTTTTTCTAAGTTAATTGAAACTTTATGTAGCACAATTTCAAGAAAGCTTGAATTCAATCTACTCATCTTAATGTGTTAACTCTTATTAACATTTTTAATGTTATGCTTTAGTTTGTCAATTTGTATTCATAACTCAAATAATTCCAAATTCCATTGTTTCCTTTTATTGATGAGTGAACATATTATTCTACCATATAAGTAGGCCTTTAGAGAATCCCATAGGATGACATCTAAAACCTCACCATTATTATTTATATGTACAGTTTGTTGAATTTCTTCAAGAAGCCACTTTATAAAATTGTTTAGTTTCTTATATATGCAGGTAGCCTATTACAAGGGATGAAGTTTCTTGCTTTAACTTTAATCTCATATAAAACCATTATGATCTGACAAGGGGCATGAGACCACTTTAAGTTTTCCTAGTCTAGAAACTAAGTCATTTGATATATAGACCTCATCAATTGTAGTTTGGGTACCAACTCTATATTAATAATCAGTATAAAATAATGAATCAGACAGAGAGAAATTGTTAATATCTTTAAAGTTGAATAATTTGATAAATTTTAACAAAGTCTTAGCTGTGGCAGATATTCTAGATTTCATCAGTGCACTATCTTTTTCATTTAATGCGCATTTAAAGTTAGCAGCCATCACTAGTTTCCTTTCATATTCAAAATTGTAATATCTAATTGTTTCTTAGTAAATTTAGTTTCATTTCCTAAAACACAATAACATTTACTAATTATGAAGTCATCCGTGCATTTCTAATACCACAATACATAACATTCCTTTGCTATCACTATAAGTATTAATAATTGTGAGTGTTAAGACTGAATTTCTCCAAAACATTGCAGCATCCTTTCTCTTATCTTTAAAATTAGAACTTAGCATAGCTGTATTATCTTTTAGTCTAGCAGTATTATGTATTAAATTAATTTCTTGTAAAAATACAAATTGAGCTTTAGATAAATTCAGATATTTGAGTAGACTTTCCCTCTTACAACCATTAAGACCATTTATATTAATCAAAATACATTTTAGATGAGACATGTTAGAACAATACAATGAAAGTCATATAATCTGATACTAATATTTTTTCTCTATGTAAAAGACCAAATTACTTATAGATATTAAGAGAACAAAATAACAATATGCAAACATACTTCAGTAACTGACATTGTCACCAAACTTAGAACCACTAATTAACTAATGTTAAATAACCTAACCTGAAACCAGTGTCTTAGCATGGAACCTAAAGTTCCTAGTTTGAAGAAAAATCCTGTCCAAACTACCTACCAAACTATTACTACAGACAACAAAGCAAACTTGTTTCCACAGCTCTCTCTCTCTCTCTCTCTCTCTCTATATATATATATATATATATATATTTTTTTCCTCAATATCTTCTCCATTCATAAAAAAAGTTTAGTTTATCTGTACGGATCCCCCTCTAAAAGTGTATAGATATACTCACTAATTGCATAAGTAAGTCTTGCTCTAAAACTAAAACATAACTCAAAAGATATATATATATTAATTAAATTGCTTTGCTTGTTCCAAACAATCAAGTATAAATGAGATTATTATACAAAAACTATATAAACTATAAAATATATATTCAGTTCTAAGCAACAGAACCCTACTAATAATTATGTATGATTAATAAAGTATACATTAAGATCAGAATTTGTCACATTTTTGTGAAATGTTACCATTACAGTAAAACAAAAGTTTATATTAAAGCAATAAGGACAAACTTCTATTAAATACAAGACAAAAATATGTATTAACTATACCTGTATAATCAAAATAGCAACATGACTGTTATATCCAGAAATAAAAAGTAGCATTCAACTTTAAGAACATAATTTAAATTGTTATTAAATTATAAGTAGTTTTGCCCATGCTTAATCATATAAAAAGCTCATAAAGCATTAGACCCCATTACCATAATGTGCTCTTGACAGAACAATTGTTTAAATTAAAGTATTATAAAAAGGTATCCATTTCACATTTAAACTTAGAATTAGATATTAGGGATAACTACTAAATATGTCTTTTCACTAAGTTTCACTTATAATCTTACAGGTTATCTAAATTTAAATAGTCTTTTCATATATTTTGCCATGAACTTTGAATAACCTTTGAACTAACATCTGGTGTCTAGCATTATAGCGTACACATATCAAAATGATGAATATACCAACAATGATGAAACTCAAATGATTGTTTAAGACTGAAACAGAAAAAAACAGGTAAGCTAACTAAATATTCAAGGAGATAAAATAAGAAAAAAATACACATAATAATAAGACGCCTGACACATAAAGCCATTAAGTCAGTTTCTAAATTAATCAACCTTTCATCTCAATATGTGCAGGAAGTCAGCACAGCATGTTGGCAGCCAACCCAGAATCACCCATAAGACTAATACATCTATAACCAACACAACCATTAATATCTATCAAAATTCCTACATTCAAATTAAGTATAGAAAAAAAGAATACTAGAACTAAGGGAAACACAAACTCAACAACCAAACACATTCATTACATATTCAGGAAAAAGTGTTTCAACACATAAAAGCAGTGCAAATCCATACAACCAGTCAGAAACCCTATAAGTCAAGTGCATGCAGAAAAAATGTGTTCCAACATATCATGAGATATCAGTCAAAGCAAGGAATGAATATAAATGAGAATCACAAGAAAAAGAAAGAAAAAAAGCAGGCAAAAAATGTAGCTGAGTTGCAACACACACACACACACACACACTCTCTCTCTCTCTCTCACACACACACACACACACACACACACACACACACACACACACACACACACATTTATATGAGAGACAAAGAAATACAGTACCTCATTATACTAAGAAAGTTGACATTTTAGTTGAGTTGAAATAATCACTTTGTTAGATTAAGTTGAATGTGTAAGATAAATACAAAATGAATTTGCATTTTTCATTATTCTTCCAACAATCTCCTTCAGCATTTCTTTTTAACAATCTCATATTCACATCCACATTTTCTATTTAGTCCAAAATCTTGTTTTTTGAATGGAATTGACAGCATCCTCTAAGTATTCAAAAGTTTTCTGTCAATCTGGAAATAAAATCTTATCTTTGTTAGAAACAATGTGTTTCAATTCCTATTTTCTTCAATTCTTTTATTAGTGGTAGATAAGCTTTCCTCTTTGCAGCTGCTTATGTTGAATAATCATTGTCAACCCTGATTATGCCATTACCCATTTTTATTGGAGAATTAGACTGTGTAATACCTAACACCAGTTCTTTATCTTGGCAGGGAATAATTCTAATGATGATGAACCTTAGTAGAGAGTTTTTCTTTGTAGAAGGTTTTGTCCAACATCAATGGACTTTTTTAATCCCAGAAGATAAAGCTTCTGGTAACTTTTATAAGTTTTGAAGCCAGGATGTTAAAAATTCACTTTATTATTTCCTTCTTGTTTTTGAGGTAATCCATAAATGCTGATATTATTCCTCCTAGACCTATTTTTAACATCATCTGTTCTCTCCATGCATAAATGCATTATTTCCTTCAAGAGAAACTCAGTTTTATTTTCCCTTCAGCTACTTTGCTAATAATATTTGTTTACTGCGTTCTTCAATTGTATATGTTTTTGTATCTAATCTATTTTTAGTGAAAGATCTTGAATGTTACTAAGTAAAGACTGTAATTCTTTTTAACTTTCAGTTCCCATGATGCAGTTTTGAAAGTAAGTTCCTAGTCTTTAATGCAAACTACAGACACAAAAAGTATGAACAAATCAGTTGTTTAATAGACTTCTTTAGTATATCCTTATCATGTAGTCTTTCAAACTTGATATATTTCTGAGAAATAAAATCCCATAAGAAATAACATTAGGACAGTAGAGCAACTTTTATGATGCTCATTTAAATCAAAAGAACTCAAATTAAAAATGGGGCAGTTCTCTATTAAGTCCTTTTCCCTCTCCCTCAACTTCAATCCCTGTTCCTACCCCTGAGTGTTGAGTAATTTCTCTAATTTTCCTGCTGCTTCCTGTGTTGAAAAGGGGCTGATGGAACATCTGCATTATGCTCAGAATCATTACCAGAGTTGTCTGTATAATTCTAATAATTTCAGGTTGCCTTATGATAAACTGGCCAACATCTGAAGTGTACATGGGAGTGGCAGAAACTCCCCCATAGTTCTAACAGTGTCATTAAAAAATAAAAATATTATCAGTGACTTGAACTGCAGAACTACTAGATAATTAGAAAAATCTGTCAACATTATGTTTAATTTAACAAGTCATGACAAAAATGCCCCTAAATGGTTTACAAAAGCCTGACACATTGAGAATTATGAAAGCTGGCAAAGGAAATGGTATTGCTTTACTGGATGTAAATGCATATAATGATTGCATATCTAAGATACTAACAGTAGCTGCTACATGCTGCTGAATGAGCTTTTAAAAAAGTTGACCAATGTTTACTGGATCTTTTAAGGTAGGGATACATTGATTTTTTCAGTAAATGACTTTTTAAAAAAATGACCACCTTAAGAAAGGTAAAATATCTGGTATCCCTAAGATTCACAAAAAATATAAGAATCTACCTTTCAGGTATATAGTGGCAGCACATAATGGTAGAACAGAGCCTATAGCAGAATAGTTAGATATGATCTTAAATCCAGTAGTGCAGCTATTGTTGCAGATTATTTATACACATTTTTTAATCAATATTTGTGTTTTGATCATATTTAAGTACATTTACTGATTTTGACTATGTCAAGATTAACACTTTATATTTATTAGACATTGTAGTTAATAACTTTTTTATGTTTCAGGATAAAATCTTCTGCCAACTCAAATGGTTTTACAATGGTTGCAGGATGGCACCAGTTTTTGCTAATCTTATTATTAACTGGTGGAAGCATGATTATCTTTTGGCACATCCTTTATTCAAATATTTTAGTTTTTAGAAAAAAAATACATTGATGACTTGATTTTCATTTGGATTACCGCTATTGAAATTTTGAACTTTTTTTGATTATTTAAATAAGAGTACAGACTTTTTGACTTTTACATTGGGAGAAGTAGGTACTCCAGTACATTTTCTGGATTTAGTAATTGCAGTGCAGGTCTATAATAAGTGATTTTATAGTGATATTTTCAGAAAAGAGACATTTGCCAACAAATATCTGTACTACAATAGCCAGTGCCCATCATTCCTCAAGAGAAACCTTGTCAGAAGGCAGTTTGTAATAAGTGAAGATATCAACTTTCATACACACATTTCAATTTTGATAAAAATGTTTTCTACAGTTGGAGGTTATTTTCCTGACAGACTAGCTATAAGTGCTCACAAAGTCACCCTCAACATAGGGAAGAAATTCCATCTAATTTTAATTAATGCATATGATTTTAATAAACAAAAGTTAAATAATTGTATGTTATAAGTGCACATTCTTGGAATTAAATTTGGAGTTTTGTTCTTACTTCTGCTGTACTCCGCTTCCTTTGTGACTTACATTAAATAATTGTATGACTTCATTCACTGTTCCTACTACTATAGATGTTGATAGCATTAATGGAATATTAAAAGATAATTGGGAAATTATCAATGGAGATATTGAATGAATTAAAAGGAGTTAGACACAACCTTGTGTATAAGAAGCTCAACAACTTGAAAAGTTCAGTTATAAAATTAGATATTTTTAAGGTCTCAAATATTCCGGGGACATTAGGAACGTATCCTTGTTATTCCTGTGATCAATGTAGATATACTTTGAACGGTCAAAGTGTTTATCTGAATAATCTGGAGAGATCAGTTGTAGCAAAAACAGGATTCACTTATAGATCTGAATGTGTGATCTATTTAGCTACTTGTAGCTCCTTTGAGAGTTTCTATTTATTTATTTATTTATTTATTTATTTGTTTGTCTCTGTTGACCTGGAAAACTCTGACTGAATAAAACCTGTTTTCAGTAGAGGCCTGGGGAGAAAAGCTCCACATTTAAGTTTTACATGATGTACATTTGCAATTATAGTGTAAAACACATCTATGCATCATCTTATTTACATAATTTTAAATATTTTGTACATGAGCATAGCATTTTAAAACAAACAAACAAACAAAAAACAAGATAGTACTTAACATAAATTGGCTAATTATTTAATATTATTGAATAGAGAAGTAATATACAGTAACAATTAATATATTAAAAGCATGATGGCTGCAGGGAAAAGATCAAACAAGTGTTTTTCAGGTTAGTAATAATTTAGAGACAGACAAGTAGGATGTAGCTTAAAATGATAAGAGAGATATGAAATGAGAAGTTATGGAAATTAACAGGAAGACAAATGGACAGAGGAGGAATCGTAATAAGTGGTAGGGTGTGAAGAAGGAGGAAAAGTAAATGCTGAGGAAGTAAGTGCAGTATGAGGATGGGAGATAAGTTACAAAAAGATTGGGTAAACAAAGCTGCTTTAAGAGTTGAAGGAAAGTAATATGAGTAGAGGTAACCAGGTGAGCAGGAAGAACAGAGCCATCTTTGGCATAGGTGCTATATAAGCAAAGTATTGAAGCTATTTCAATTTTCTATCTGTTTTAACTGTGTGGAGATTTCATTTCAGAGTTTTGACACATAATGAAAGTAGAGACAGTCTCCGGTAATGTTGAATGTCTTACTGATACATAGTAAAAGGTTTTTAGAGGGTGAATAGTACTACAGTAGAGTATTTTGTAAAGCTGGGCATTTGTCTGGAGAGTACAATAGGTCATGGGCAATGATTAGTTATGAGCATGTCAACTGGCTTGGGAGTTCAAGTTAGCTTAATTATTTTAATGGAAGGCAGTGGTGTGTTTTTTAAGGCTGGTTGGTTGCAAATTTAGATATTTTGTAGTAGCAGGAGGCTAGTTTATTTTTATATATAGTGTTGATATTTGTATGAATAGGGGAAGCATATAACAGAGCAGGAATGAGGTATGTTGCTGCTAAGGTAATTCTTGTTTGATCTGTCAGGTAGTGTTTGGCCCTATAGAGGGGGTTGAGTTTTTGGTGAGTTTTCTTGATGTAATGAAGTATGAGGCAATCAGATCTGACGGTGTCATCTATTATGACTCTGAGTAGTTTAGTTTGGCTTATGATTTCTATTTTTGTGTTATTACTTGAAGTAGCATGAAATTAGTGTTTCTGCTTAAGGTGTTGTTTGGAGTAAATAGCATATGTTTGTTTTTTGTCATTAAGCTGCAAATTTAATTTTTTTTCAGCCATATTTCAGTGTCAGTGAAAGATTTTTAGTGATTTCCTGTAATTTTGTTATGGATGGGGAAGAGCAGATAAGGTGTGAATCATCAGCATATTGTATGAGAGTGGCAAATCTAACAGTATAAAGTTTATTTATAAAAATATTAAATCAAAGGGGTCTGAGTATTGACCCTTGAGGAACACCAAAAAGCTGACAATTGCATAAATAACTGTAAAGCCAGGAGAGGGATGGGGTAAGCGAGATTTAATGTTATAAGTTCAGAGAGGAGCTTTTGTTGGGACACTGGCAAATCCCTTGGAAAGGTCAAGAAAAGTGAAGAAACAAGTTACCCTCATTTCTGTATTAGTATACTATGTTGGGGAAGTTGAGGGGGGCAGTAGTAGTACTGTGGTTGGGCCTGAACCTGGGCTAGGTGTTGGATTGGAGGTGCTGTTTGGTTATATGTTTCTAAGCTGAGAGTGAATACATTTCATAAGGATTTTAGAGAGGTGTGATAGGATAGCAATAGGTCTACAGTTAACTCTGTTCAACCTTCTCCTTTGTGAATGGGTATAATAATGGATTTTTCCTAGACAGATGGGACATAGTTTGGTTGATTAAAATGGAAACTGGAAGACTTGTGCTTCTGCACCTATTTTGAAGAATTCAGTGGGAAGGTTATCAGCAGTTGAGGTTGTTGCTTTTAATTTGGCTTGTAACATTTTTATGGCTGATGTTGGGATAGGCTAAAAACTAAAAGACAATGCATTGCTTTCGAGAACAGATAAAAGCTGGAGGGATGAAGTGAGGTGGTCACTGATTAGTGATAGAACTGATTGGATAAAATGAGTGTTGAACTGAGTGGCAGTGGACTCTGTTTTTTGAAGGAGAAGGATTGGGTATAGTGGTATGGCCAGGGTGTAGTAGTTTATTTAGAAAGAACCAAAAAAAAAAAAAAAGCTTGGAGTTGTTTGGGTGTTTTTTTAGAGATTACTGTAGTATGATTTATTGTCAGATTTAACAAGGATCTTGGCATGCTTTCTGAGCTATCTAAAGTTTTGATAGGCATGTTGCATTTTCTTCTTCTTTCCATGATTTGCCTCATAGCAGCATGAGCTGTTTGTCTCTTTTGTCTTACCCTTTTTGTCCTAACTGGTGCTAAATCATTTAGTATTTTTAAGATGGTGTAATTGAAGCGAGTAACAGCTTCATGTAGGGGCATTACTCGTAATGCACTCCAGCCGTAGTGGGACAGGGCTGTAATAAGCTGTAATAAGTGTGTCTTTGTCAAATTTAGTTAAATTGCTTAACTCTTTATAAATTATTTGTTTGTGTGAGCCATGCTGTTTATCTGATTACGTAAGTTGTGAGATGGTCACTTACAGTATCTGGTAAACCAGAAGATTTTATACTACAGGGTTTGTTTGTCAATATCTAGTCCAGTGTGGAATGCCTGTTAGTGCTTTATGGATTGTAGTGGTGAAGCTTATTAGTTGGGTGAAGCCAAATATATAAATAGAGTCATATTAGGGTGGAAATCAACAGGTTCTTTGCAATTGTTTAGCCTGTTTGCAAATACAGACGGAACATCAACAAGTGCTACATTAAAAGGAGATGGCAGTCATTAAGTTTTGTTTAATTTACTTTAGCAAATTCGTACATTAAAATCTTTCTGCCCACACTGATATACTCCTGAATAACATTCAAGATGCTTTGAGCTGGTCAGAGGATTTTAAAGTGATGTTTATTGCGGAATACATGGCGGGGAGTCATGGAGCTTAAAAGCATGACTGAGCAGTTGGCAATGTGCAGAATAATTGAGAAAAGATAAAAATGGAGTTCACGTCTACTAAAATGATAAAAAATTAAAATGAAATTATGTGTGATGCATGATAACCAATATGGTACCTGGGAACAAATAAACAGGCAGAAGTCATGTTCAGTATAAACAGTGCAGCTGGTTAGGGACAAGAAAGGGTATGTTACAAAGCATATAAACAAATCTGTAAGCTTTGTAGATGCAGTAACCATGCAGTTTACGCATCTAATAATAGTTACAACAGATTATAGTTTATTTTGCAAGAAGAAACCCAGCCAAAATAGAGTCTGCACTGTATAATACTTTAAAGTTCCTGTATGGAGGCCCAAGGAATATATGCAAAATAAAAGTCATCATGGAGCAGGACCTTTTTACCATGAGCTGTACAGCCCATGCTAGGCACACTAATAAATTCCCAGGAAAGAGATTAATACAAAATTAAAGGGCATCTTTCAAATCCCATGTGATATGAGTTTTTGTATGAAGGTATAGTAATTTTGTTCTCAATATTAAGGCTTTCCATCTCTTCTCATGATTGCTGTACTGGTTTGTATGTGTGCACCACTGCTGCCATGATTTGAGTATCATAAGTGGTTCTCTAGATATTAAAATGCACTGTGCTTCTGAATACACACGTATATATATATATATATATATATATATATATATATATATAGGTATTGTGTATGCAATGTTCCCTTCTGAGCATAACATTCTAATTTAGATTACCCAATTCCTCATAATCAGATATAATTTTACAATGGTATACATCCTGCTGTCATAACTATGGAGTTTGTTTTTGCTTTATTATCTAGTAGAAGTTTTCTCTATATTAATAGTTGTTGAAGACACTGTTTCATGTCTGTCAGAATCTGTCTTATGTACCATGTACTATTTCTTGAGACATTATGCTTGTGATACACTAGTCATACTCTGTTGCAGCCCCTGCCACTGGATCTGATATAATAACAATTAATAGATCTTGTTTAATAACAAAAAAGTCAGGTGATACAGAATACGCTCGTGTCTTAAGTACATCTGATTCTGTTTAATACAAGAAGAAAAAAAAGTGAAGGAATAGGCTTTCCTAAGGTTGATCAAAGTGTCCAAAATTGAATCACACTTTATTGATCACTGTAATGTCAAAAACTGTAAATAAAATATATATATTTATAATATTTGGAGTGAATCAGAATCCACTGCACCCTTTCAAGTCAGGGGCTTCACCATCAAACCTCCATTAACTTGTTGTATGGCCACACTACAGTTAGGAAAAGTAAAAAAAAAACACTCTAGTACACTGCCGGCTTGTTTCACATAAGTGACAATGATTTTAACAAACCTCAAAAAGAAAACATTGCACTAAAACCACTCATCAGGAAATGTATTGCCAAAGTATAGATACGCAGATTAAATACCCAGCATTTAATTTCCATGATAACTGACAAATCCTAGAGAGTGTTGCACCTGCATTATCTGTAGCAAATGTTTATGTAAAAAATTGTTAGTAAAATTTTCCTTATATAATTTTGTATATCTACAGATGGTAAACATTGGGCAAAGCCTGAAATAGGTCAGTTTTGGATCACAGTCAACAGACAATGAAATAAGTAAATTAAATAAATAAATTAATGTGCTCAGCTCATGAACAAGAACCATATATATAACTGGTACAGTCTTAAAATAATTCTTTATTATAATGTATTGTTTTTTTAATCTGACATGATGCTTACCTCATATTGGCTTAATGAAAAGAACAATCGATAGCACCAAAATATTTATAGGATTTCAGAAACATATTTCTTCTCCTTCATTTCCTATCACTTTAATTTTAATATGGACAGAATAAGGGAAACATGTCATAAAAATGCAACCATATCAATCATTTCTAACTGTAAACAAACTGAATAAGAAAATGCCAGTGGCTGAGGACTGCAAACATGGAAGTTTCAAGTTTAAAATTATCTAGATATGATGAGCTAGAATACATAACAGTCCTAATAGTTAAATTGTAAGTAGGCAAAACAAAATGGAATAAACAAATGTGAATAAAATCAAAACAAGAAACAGTAAGGCATGAACAACAGAAGAACATTTTTAACAGCCCACAAACAAGTGACAATTCATAACACATACATTTTAAACTCTTTTAATTACCACAGAATCACATTTGCAAACATTCTTTTTCCAAAAACACAACTTTTTTTGAAATTATCCATTTTGTTTAAGTGTAATACTTAATGGATATCCATTAATTAAGTCCTTTACTAAAAATGTGTGCCTATAACTCATGTATGGCTCCAGGACTCCAACACTCACATACACTGGCTTTTTTTACTAATTTTTGCCTTTGTTTACTGGGAAAGTCCAGCTGGGTTTAGCTAAACTCCTTTTCAGTGGAGGAAGAAAAGCTCTTCTGATATACCACAAAAATTATCAAGGTTACACATTAATGATGATGTACAAAAAATATACAAGTATTTAGAGAATACACAAAATTTTAAACAGTATGCATGAATTTGCAGAGTACACGAATATTTAAGCAGGGTCTATATTTTTGCAAATAATATCACAATATCTGTTTTATACACACACACACACACACACACACACACACACACACACACACACACACACACACACACACACATATATATATATATATATATTTAGCATTGCATTTAATTTACAAGGTGACTTTGTGGGTCTAAACTAGCTGTAGTGTAGATTGTTTGTCAATTTGTGGTGTATCAGGGAAAGAAAAAAATAGCATAAAACAATCATTTTGGTTAAAAAAATATGATAAGCTTCTTAGAGGCATTATTTTGGTGGTTAGTATTTAGAGCCCCTGTCTTTAGAGGAGAGAAATAGAGAGAGAGAGAGAGAGAGAGAGAGAGAGAGAGAGGATAGGAGGTGTTATGGTTTTGCTTGATGTGTGCAAGAGAGATTTAGTGATAAAGAGATACAGGATAAAGAGTAGAGGAAAGGAAATATGTGCTGAAGTGAGGAACCTCTATGCATTAAAGGTATAGAGTGCCTTGTTGTTCATGAGATTATGAAATTAAAAAACTCGGCACATCTATTTGGGGTTTAGAGGGTGGTAATTAACACACACACACACACACACACACACACACACACACACACACACACACACACACACACACACACAAACATAGGTGGTTAAATGAACAGTTTACTGTAGTAGTGAGCTGATGTCTTGTTTGATTGGATGAATATTAATATAAAATGTTGATATTACTGTAGTGAGATCACTTTTCTGAGGGGATATACAATTTTTGCCACTATTGAGTAATCCTTAATTAAGTATATTCATTATATTTAGAGGTACAGGGGCCCCACTCTCTTATTTTTGTAACTTCTTATAGTATAAAACAAATTATTATAGTTATGTCTTTTGATGGCGTAATCACTTATATGTACTACTTAAAGGAAGAGTCTCTCATAGGTTCATAGGTTCAAAGGTAGGTACTAGGTTATCGGCCCAAGGGTCTACATAAGCCTAGCCAGCAAGGTACCCAAGAAAGTTATTTTCCTGTGCCACTGTCCAGCAGAAACACAGAAGTGATCCCCAGGGTGTATTTCCTATTTCCCATCCACTCATCAAGATTTTTCTTGAAGAGTGCTAATGAAGAACTTTGCTTGACATAGATGGGTAGCTTGTTCCAGAGTATACGAAGTCTCTGGGACAGGAATCTATCCCTCCAGCGTGTCCTGTTTATTGTGGTGACAAGGTTTAGGTCCCTATAGCATGTAGCTTGGAGGGATTGGGATTTCTTTAGGTGTAGCATGTCCAACAACTCTGGGTTTGAAATAGCTTTATATGTTAGGAAGAGATCACCTTGGAGTAAGCGATATGCTATGGAGTAAAGCTGGAGTTCTTTCTCAGACCAATTTTGCAGCAATGACTAAATAAAGACAACCAACCTTACAGGTTCCTTATTCATTGACTTAAGCAAAGCTTTTGATGTGGCAATCATACAGTCCTAACACATTATCTCCATGAAATGGGTATAATTACTAACACTGCCACATGGTTTGAAAACTACTTGAACAATACATCTTTCAAAATCTAGATCAGCTTTTCTACCTCAGCAGATGCTACTCCTTCTCAAAGGTGTTTCTCAGGATTCTATCCTTGATCCCTTACTGTTCTCATTTTTTAACATTTTTTCCCATTTACATTAATTATACATTGCATCCTCTCTTTCCTTATAACAACTGTCTTTCAGTCCAACATTACATAAATCACTCAATGCTTGCCTTCGCTTAAACCTAACTCCTCCTCCTGAACATTAATCAGCATGTATTGTTCCCACACATTCTGTTTATTTCTATGTAATTTGCTCCACCCCTTTTAAGAGCTATCTTCCAGTTCTTTTATTTCTTTTACAAAATTCAATACTTCTAACAGAGTTGATTTCCATTAACCAGTACTTGCTTTTTGGCAGCCAACAGAATTACACTTAATAAGGCCTTACTATGTCTAGGCAATTCAAATCCTATGCCCCAGCTTAAATTAATTTCCTTAGTTACAGCCATTTGCTCCCCAGTAATTCGGTCAGAATACTCTGTAGGAAATTCTTTACATATGCCAACTCATTACACCCCCCCCCCAAAAAAAAAACATATTCCCATTTACCTCTGTCTTCTCCATTATACCTCAAACATTTGCTGTATACCTGAAGTAGAATTATTTGAAGTCTGCTTGGGTTATAAAATACCATTGCAAGCACTTCCAAGCAAAAATCCTAACCCTTCTGGATTTAATTGCATACTTGGGAGTCATATATATGTCCTCCAATTGTTGCCTTGTAAATTGCTTTTTCAGTCTCTATTCCCAGTCATTTCTAAACTTCTCTAATTGATTCTTATAGTTATCATACAATATTTTATATGCCCTACTATTTTTCCCTTTTTAACAGCAGCTTCTGTTCTAGAGTTGACTAAGAAACTTACCAAATCAGGTCTTTCTCTTAGAACTCCCCTGTCTTTTTCTCCTTGTCTATACTCTGATATAAGTACGTTGATAGGGAAGGCAGTCTATAACCTGGAGTCCTAACTTCTTTTTGGTCTCATCCAACTATATATTGCCTTTATCTGTCTTGCTATTTGCTCCTAATACTTTGGTTTCTTTGCCAGTTTTCTCCAGTAAATTTGACCCCCCTCTTGCTTATATTCTGTATACCTACTTGCAGTTATCCTTATTGCTAAAATCTCCTTTCTCCATTCCTGTGAAGGCTTAATTCTTAAAATGCTTTCTCTAGCTTTATAAATATAATATTCTGTATGGTTACTATTTTCCTTAAGGATCTGCATCCAAAATCCCTCCCTCTCTCTCCTTATTTCTTGAACTCACCCCCTGCTTCATTATCTCTTTCTAATTTGAATTATAGCCTTCTGCTTTTTTATTTATATGAGCCTTAACTATGTAGCTCTAAAAAATCCCTTTAAATCAGGTAATCCTAAACCGCCTTGTTCTTTTTGGAAGATCCGTTTTTTCCCATTTAACTCTGGCTCGCTTTCCCTCCTAGATACATTATTTCAAATCTTTAATTATTGTCCACAAATTTTCCTCTGCTTAATAAAAATATGCCTTTTCTGTATATAAAACTATGGGGACTAAAACATTTTAACTGTTTGTATCTTATTATCAATATCCATAAATAAAAGCTTCTAGTTTCTCTGTTTTTGCATTATCAGTTGTTTAGTCTATTTCCACATATCTTTAGCTGCCATAACAGAAGCCTTTATAATCCATACTTCTAAATACTCCATTTTAGCATGCACCCATAAATATAGGTATAGCTGAACCAAGTCATGAGTGGAGACATCATTTGTCTTATGGTGATTAATGTTATATCCTGAAGAGTTGAAATTGTCTCAAAATATAACACAGCACTGATATGTCCTTTTCTGGATTTACATATTACAAAATAATATCATCTTGCAAATAAAGCCAAGTTTT
This sequence comes from Protopterus annectens, assembly GCF_019279795.1. NCBI lineage: Eukaryota > Metazoa > Chordata > Ceratodontiformes > Protopteridae > Protopterus > Protopterus annectens. The sequence goes on along the minus strand of NC_056748.1, from coordinate 952,628,487 downwards.
CTTGGTTACCATATCAATTCTAGCTGTGAATTTCTGAGTCCCTTATTTTCTTTGTGAATGGCTGGAATTATAAAGCAAATAACAGGGGGGAACAAGGATATCTCTGCCTATTTCTTCTGTTCAAACTCTCCCACTTCACCTTTTTTGCCTCTGATTCTTCATATATCCTAATTAATTAATATTACCATTGTAAAAGGGAATCCAAATGTTTCTATTACCCTATTCATAACTCATAAACTCACAGCTTACTCTGTCAAATGCTTTCTATACATCAAGGTGTGTCAACCATAGGAGTATTTTCATACATTTTGATTTCCTCTGCATCATCATTGTTCTATTAATGTTGTCAAATGTTTGCCTCACCTCCACAAAACTACATTTATCCATATCTATCAATTTTGGCAACACCTTTAGCTAGTATAACAATGATTTAAAACTTAAATGTGTCTGTAAGAGACTGATAGGTTTTTACCCTCTTTGGGTAATACTTTCACCAAGGCTTTCTTCCAAGATGTTGGTACTAACCATCTATTTAAATACTATTTAACAAAATCTTCCAGATGCTTATCACTTTCATCCCTTCTTACTTCTTATTCAAGTCCCATAATTTCAAACTTTACTTTTTACTGATGTACTTTTCATTGTGCCTTTGAGTTTTGCACTTCCCTTAGGAAACAATGCTCATAACTCTGAATATTAACTGCTAGCACATGCAGACAGCTTGCCTCCATGTAAAACTAGTTAGCAATGTAAAAAAACAGTGAACAACTTGCAGATGCTTGAAGAAATCACTCAGAACAAAATGTAAGCAATTCTCTAGCTAACTGCCCTTAGATGCTAATTTAAAAACAAGACGAGCTAATATCTTTGCAAAAAGGTTATCATTTTCCATGACTTTCATCATTGTGTTTTATTTTTCAAGTCTATTTGCTTTCAAAAACATTTTACTAGCTTAAGTCAATGACACAAATCTAGATATCCACCCTTGTAAATACAAAAGAAATTATCATCTTAGTTCTACATACACCCAGCAGCCCTGATCACAGCATTATATTAACATAAACTTCTTTCTGTTCAACTTTTCTTCTCTTTATTCTAGTGTAAAATCCAGATTTCTTACAACTAAAACAAATTACTTGTTTACTTTAATATCTTTAACACATACAAACATCACTGAAAATACTACCTCTCACATTTAAAATGCAAAATATAACAATATAACATGCAGTTTATATCAAGAAATGTCTGATACTAATAGGAACAAAAATTGCTTTACTCACATTTACTTCTTTTTCCCGTTAGTGTCCTTCTAACTATGAAAGACATATTGTGAGGTATATACTTTGCAGTCCACCCATAAGTTTAACAAAGTCGACACAAGTACAGTCTTTTTTCAGCCACTTTTATTTGCAAAGCCATATTTCACCAATGTGGTTGTTGCTCTATAATCTCATATTTATTCAGTAAGTTTAGTGTTGCTGGTCTTCTTCCTGATCATTTCTATATCCTAACACTAGATTTTTATTCAGGTCCAAGGTACTCCTGATTCTTCTAGACAATTAATTTGCTTTATAAGTCTCTCAAGCATTTTCTTTTAAAACTTTGGAAATGTTTTACTGGCAAAGTCTCTGTATGAACTTTACTGTCAGAAGAATAAGAAACTCATCAGAAAGTCATCTTCACTTGCTGCCCAAGTTTTGGTTCAATAAACTTTTTTTTATTTCCGCTTACTTAGCCTGTTCTACATCAAAAAAATTATTTGATCCTCCAGGAAAAATATTCTGCTGCAGGATGCAGCAGATTGAATCTTGCATCTGCCTCTCCACATTCCCTGATTGCTGTGATTAATTAAATTTTCTTCTGCTTGGTTTACAGCGAGTAATAATTTTTTACAAACACTCTGATGTCACCAGTTATTAATACTTTGCTCTTCTGCCACAGTTTTTTCAGGATTGATTCTTTCTGCTGATATGATTGCATCTTTACTAATACAGGTCTTGGCTGCTTTCTCACTGCTGGGTTTGAAGCATAGATTCAATGTGCCCTTGTAATATGACAAATTCGGATATGGAATACCAGTACTGTTGGTTAATTATACTTTTTTTAAAAATTAATACAGTGTGTTCCTTCCATTTTCTGTGGTACAATATAAAGTCTCAGGTTTTCAGTGCAAGCTAAGTGCTTTAATGCTACTATTTTTGAAACAGCTCTATTTGAAAAGCTTTATACTTAGCCAGCTTTTACTTTTGCAGTTTTGTCAGTTCATCTGAACAGCTTAACGTTTCTTCTATTTTTCCAACCTTTTGGTATTTGAGTTAATATATTCCTTCGGTGTTTTATTGCAATCACATCTGAATATAGTTCATATATATTTTCCTCTAAATTACTGGAAGCCATCTCTTGAACCAAACCTGAAGTCTGAACTGCTTTTTGCTGAACAGCTGCAGAATCCTTCCCAGATGGTATTTTTCTTCACAGTGTCTGGTTGATTTTTCTTTCAGGTTTCCAAATTTCTTCTTTGCTTGCATCCAGACAATGTACTTACTAGTCAATGCCTGAATTTTACCCAACAGTTTCAACGTCATTCTTGTTTTCTGTTTGGTCCTTCACCCTCAAAATTCAAGACCTTAATGACACACCCATTGAAAAAAGTACTTCATTTAAATACTTAGGGATTTTGCTTGATCAAATCTTTAACTTTTAGTTATACATTGACAAAACAAGAAAAAAATCAACCACCTCCTATTCTGGGCCATAAAAATGTCACAATTCCTTTCTCTCTTTCTCTGCCATAATATGTGTGGAGAAAGGAATCCTGCTCACATAATTACAATAGATTATAGCTTGATTAACACTCCCATTAATCATACCTGCATCAATTAAAAACTCAGCTATCCTGCAGCCACTATCTGATAAAATCAGTAAAATTATTAGTCTAGACTTTGATATGTGCTACACCTGATATTGGTGAGAACACTACTACATGTGCTACACCTGATATTGATCAGAACACTACTACGTGTGCTACATCTGATATTGGTCAGAACACTACTACTACATGTGCTACATCTGATATTGGTCAGAACACTACACACTACTACTACATGTGCTACATCTGATATTGGTCAGAACACTACTACATGTGCTACATCTAATATTGGTCAGAACACTCCTACATGTGCTACATCTGATATTGGTCAGAGCACTACTACATGTGCGACATCTGATATTGGTTAGAACACTACTACATATGCTACATCTGATATTGGTCAGAACACTACTACATGTGCTACATCTGATATTGGTCAGAACACTACTACTACATGTGCTACATCTGATATTGGTCAGAACACTACTACATGTGATACATCTGATATTGGTCAGAACACTACTACATGTGCTACATCTGATATTGGTCAGAACACTACTACATGTGCTACATCTGATATCATTCAGAACACTACTACATGTGCTATATCTGATATTGGTCAGAACACTGCTACATGTGCTACATCTGATATTGGCCAGAACACTACTACATGTCCTACATCTGATATTGGTCAGAACACTACAACGTGTGCTACATCTGATATTGGTCAGAACACTACTACATGTGATACATCTGATATTGGTCAGAACACTACTACATGTGCTACATCTGATATTGGTCAGAACACTACTACATGTGCTACATCTGATATTGGTCAGAACACTACTACATGTGATACATCTGATATTGGTCAGAACACTACTACATGTGCTACATCTGATATTGGTCAGAACACTACTACATGTGCTACATCTGATATTGGTCTGAACACTACTACCTGTGCTACATCTGATATTGTTCAGAACACTACTACATGTGCTACATCTGATATCATTCAGAACACTACTACATGTGCTACATCTGATATTGATCAGAACACTACTACATGTGCTACATCTGATATTGGTCAGAACACTACTATGTGTGCTACATCTGATATTGTTCAGAACACTACTACATGTGCAATATCTCATATTGGTCAGAACACTACTACATGCGCTACATCTGATATTGGTCAGAACACTACTACATGTGCTACATCTGATATTGGTCAGAACACTACTACATGTGCTACATCTGATATTGGTCAGAACACTACTACATGTTCTACATCTGATATTTGTCAGAACACTACTACATGTGCTACATCTGATATTGGTCAGAAAACTACTACATGTGCAACATCTGATATTGGTTAGAACACTACTACATATGCTACATCTGATATTGGTCAGAACACTACTACATGTGCTACATCTGATATTGGTCAGAACACTACTACTGCATGTGCTACATCTGATATTGGTCAGAACACTACTACATGTGCTACATCTGATATTGGTCAGAACACTACTACATGTGCTACATCTGATATTGGTCAGAACACTACTACATATTCTACATCTGATAATGGTCAGAACACTACTACTACATGTGCTACATCTGATATTGGTCAGAACACTACTACATGTGCAACATCTGATATTGGTCAGGACACTACTACATGTGCTACATCTGATATTGATCAGAACACTACTACATGTGCAACGTCTGATATTGGTCAGAACTCTACTACATGTGCTACATCTGATATTGGTCAGAACACTACTACATGTGCTACATCTGATATTGGTCAGAACACTACTACTACATGTGCTACATCTGATATTGGTCAGAACACTACTACATGTGATACATCTGATATTGGTCAGAGCACTACTACATGTCCTACATCTGATATTGGTCAGAACACTACTACATGTGCTACATCTGATATTGGTCAGAACACTACTACATGTGATACATCTGATATTGGTCAGAACACTACCACATGTGATACATCTGATATTGGTCAGAACACTACTACATGTGCTACATCTGATATTGGTCTGAACACTACTACATGTGCTACATCTGATATTGGTCAGAACACTACTACATGTGCTACATCTGATATTGTTCAGAACACTACTACATGTGCAGTATCTCATATTGGTCAGAACACTACTACATGTGCTACATCTGATATTGGTCAGAACACTACTACATGTTCTACATCTGATATTGGTCAGAACACTACTACATGTTCTACATCTGATATTGATCAGAACACTACTACATGTGCTACATCTGATATTGGTCAGAAGAACACCACTATGTGTGCTTCACCTGATGCTGATCACAACACCACTGTATGTGCTATCTTTGATATTGATCACAAGAATACCCCTACACATGCTGCATCTGACATTCATCACAAGGACACAGCTACATGTTGTCTGACATTGATCACAAAAACACTACTATATATACAATGTCTGACATGCTATGTCTGACGTTGATCACAGCACCACCCCTACATGTGCTACGTCTGAAAATGATCACAAGAACACCACACATATGCGACATCAGACGTGCTATGTCTTACATTGGTCACTAGAACTCTCATACATTTGCTACATTTGACAATGATCACAAGAACACCACTACATGTGCTGCATCTTACATCAGTTAGAAGAATACCACTACATAATATTCTTCAAAGCCAGAACAAGCTGAGCTTTTTAAACTATAGCTTTCCTAATGCTTCTAGCCATAAAAGTAACAATGAAAACATACTCCTTTAACCACATACATCCCTTTCACTTAGGGCTTATTCTACAAACTCACAGAAAACAGTGTGACAAACTTTTACCACCTGTTCTCCATCATCCATCTATCATCTTACAATAAATTCCTACAAATTCCTTTCTCTCTTCATAGAGCATCTCATCAGAAAAATAGAATGCCTGACCTCTGGATACATCACCTTTCAGCAATGGTACCAATTCTGCCTAACCTCTGGATAGATCACCTTTCAGCAATGGTACCATCTCCTCCATTACACCTGATTTTAGCCATACCATAGAACCAGGGAATTACATCTGGCACCATAATATTCTTAGCTCTTTGTCTAATTGCCTTTTGTCCTGTTTTGAAAAAAGTATACATTTTTTATGTAGAATTTACCATAGGCCTATTGAAAAAGTATACATTTTTAAGCAGAATTTGCCTGCCTTTGGCCTATTGAAACAAAGCATCCATTTTCGCCTGGGTTCCTAGGGACTGTATATTTTATGTGCTGCTGTTCTGTTTTTTTTTTTTTTTTTTTGCATGTCATTATACAAATTCAGTACTTTGCTCCACTTTAAAAGTGTATTACTCAGTATTTCAGTATTGCATATGTAGCAGTTTATTTTGTACATCATGAATGTATCATATTATTGGCACTGTATAAGTACTCTCCTGGGCTGAACTTGCATGTGCTATATTTTAGTCAATATTTTTCTCTGGTCAACAAGTACAAATAAATAAGACATATCAATCTCACTCTAAAAGCTGTAAGCATTAAATGGGCTTTGTCTTTTATTCTTGCAGATATTAGCAGAACATAATTGTGCCCACTAACTGAGCAATCTATCTATAACTTCAAGTATCCTAGTCCTTAATGAATTATCCAAATATCTTTTATATTTCAGTGCAATAACTTTCTATGTAATTACCACTGACACTGTGGCATTAACATGTGCAAGAAATTGTAGTACTTGGTATTTTACAACAACTATTTATCATCCAAAGACCGGAAAGATCTAAAGACAATAGTATGGAGACTTTATGTTAGCATTAGGTAAGTTTCTTATAGAAGGAATGGTGATTTGGTATGGTCATTCACCTGTCATCAAATAACTGATCTCCTGCCTTTGTAGCTTTATCTTTCTGTGATTTTAGAAATGGGATAGATATTACATTAGGTGGCACAGTGGCAGACTTGTAACAGTTTCTACCTGAAATCACCTGCCATTTTAGCTGACATACCTTCTGGATGCACTCTGCAAGCTCTATCTGTGACTGCTTGGATTTTCACAGGGTGCAGTAGCTCCAACACACATTCCAGTGATATGCCAGGGGATGAATGTGAATGTGTACGCATGTCTGTGTGTACCCATGTTTGTATGCGTGTGTGCATGTATTTGTGTATGGATGTGTGTATGTATGTGGAATCAATGTGTGCATATCAACCTATTATTCATTTTACACCATTTGAGATGTTTCTCTGCTCATCACTTTTTGACTAGCAGGACATGTTTCTGCTTCCTAGCAATGTTGAAGTGGATTAAATGGGTAAATAGAGAAAGCATGAATGAGTTAAAGCTATAAAGCTAGGGGCAGTGAAATATATATCCAACA